>NC_050583.1:52522963-52824463 GCF_013368585.1 Megalops cyprinoides
CAGGTGAATCATGCGCTCAGGGAGCTGGCTGCCTCTGAGCGAAAGTACGGAGGCGCGGATGTGCCAAGTGGGTCGAACTCTCAGGGCGTCGGCGCAGAGAAACTGAGCAGACTGTTGGTTTGTGTAAAATGATGGCCACATGTCATAACAAGATAATTATTTAATTGCTTGAAATGCTTCAACTGTGTCCTTGTGAGTTATCTCACATGTAGACATTGTATTTACAGACACCCTGCGTGGCCCCACGGGGGATAAAAACCCAGGACAAGTGGTTGGTTGGCTGCCTCAACGAAGAATAAATCAACTTTAGGGCCGCCGATTTTGTGTACGTTTGGTATGTCCAATCTATCACTTTCCCTGAGAGTTAACGAGAGTCCATGGTAAAGATAAAATTCATTTAAAGGTCCATTTAAATGCATTTTAATATATGAAGGGGTGAAATGGTGAAATGTGATGTAAATTACTAATTATTTTTCCACAGAACAGCCCAAGGTGCACTTCAAACAGTCATGCGTGAAAATTGCCTTCATTTTCTCATGACAAAAGGCTCAACAATTGATCTCTAATTAAAAGCTGTTTTCAGGCCAAGCAACAGAATACATCTTAAATACAATTAGGGCCTGTCAAATGGTCCACAGTCCACAAAAATGTATGAGATGGCCAGTGTTTTTAAAGCATTATAAATGTAACACTTGCGTGCGTACAGGCCTGACACATACTCAACACACTCCCGTCTAAGAAATGTGTCGTACGATTACCTCAATATGTTTTATGTGCGAGCTTAATTAAACCGCTCCAGACATGACAGCTGTGCATCTTGAAGAATTACCATCATTACAGAGGGCCCTTTCCCTCATTAGGATAAGAACTTGTTCAGATATTGGGTACACGGTATCGAGTTGATGGGGAATTAGAATTTCTGTATGTAGATGAGCTGATTAAAAACATTCGCCAGCTGTTCCAATCGCTTGATCAAAAGCCGGGCTGCCCATTAAACTTGCTCTTCTGACCTGTATATGACACGCCGCTGTTGCTAGCACCGCACAGCAATAAAACCCATTTAGCACAGTGTTACTCAACAGTACACCAGAATATGGCACGTCTCCCTATCTGTCTCACGGCTTGTGCTTGTTTAACAACAGTGTCTTAATGGATCCCCACAGACCCCGGGCTTGTACTTGTTTCAAATATCCATTTGTCTGGCCTGTCCTTTGTTGTCACGTGGAACCATTCCATTCAGGGTGAGCATACTGTTGCAAAGGATCAAGATAAAAGTTACAGAATTGCCACAATATTTTTGCACATAGAACAGTCAAAATAATTTAGGTTTAGTGGCAATGTGTATCTGTGCTGAGTTCAAGCAGCGGTAATACATATGAGTTTTGAGGCATTCTTCACATTCTTGGAATACATTATTACATTAAAAAAGAACAAAAATAGAAAACACGAGTCAAATTAATTTCATACGGCAGCATATTGATAGCTTCAGAGTCTCTTTAATTCCAGTGTTGCTTTTTTACAGATCAGTCCTGCTTCAAAGACAAAGAGGGACTGTCAGAGCTGCTGTGCTCAAATCAGCCAGAAGAGACTGACACTGAAAAACTGATCACAGTTATTAATCCCCACAAGGCAATAGTCAAGTCAGAGCCCCTGAAAAGATCAATGAAACCCAAAGCAGAAATATTAAGCAGTAGTTTCATTGCGACTAAGCTTGTTACCTGTTACCCATAGCAACAGCTCCTCTTGTCTGAAACAGGAGTAATCACAAAGACCAACACAAACGCCATGCGATCAAACACATATACTGTAAATTCTGTCACTCATCTTATTGAGGTGAAGAAATGGTGCTGTATTTGTTGCACATAATTTGGGTTACAGTATTTTACTGTATATTGCATTTATGCTGTCTGACTGAAGATTATTTGAATGGCAAATGCAACCAGATTTAGAAGGTTGAAAAGATGGTACTACAATCAGTCTGACTGCTCCAAACTTGAGCTCAAGCAGTCAAAACAACATCTGTACATGTCCATGTTTCAGAACACAGCAGCCCACCTCTCTGTCTGTCTGTCTGTCTCTCTCTCTCTCTCTCAAATTCCCCAAGATACACCACCTTGGCTGCAGCTTTCTTTATGCATAACACATTCCAGCTACTGGCTTTTATATTGTGTGTGTGTGCATGTGTGTGTGTGTGTGTGTGTGTGTGTGTGTGTGCGCGCGCACACGCATACACTAAAGTTGGGGGTGGGGCTGTGAGACAGAGTGGTGATGTACAACATGCTGGCATGTGTGAGTGAGGGAGTAACTCCGTCAATTTGTCCCGTGTGCTGCACCATGTGAGTAAGCACCATGTGACTCTGGGAGAATTCTGCAGGGGACAAAGAGACATGACCAGAGCAGGTGCAGATGAAGTACGTTCACAAGACTTTTTACATTACATTACATCATTTAGCAGACTTGTAGAGTCAAGTCGGCATTCATTAAAGTAACTTCAAATTACAAAATTTACATCAATTTATATTTCAGTTACAATTACGAGGCTTGATCTTCCCCAGGCATGTGTACGGCAGGGAACATATCTCAAACACTACCTTCCCATTAAAATAATGAACTGAAAGTCATGCATACAGAGACACTTTCTGCCACATATCAGTAAAAAAATATAGATATCTAAAGATAGGAGTAAAAAATAACAGAAAAAAATACATTTTTGTCATTTAATGAACACTTTGTACTCCAATGATACTGATTGTACTTCACTGGAAACAAGTATTAGGAGTGGACTGTTTACAATGATGTATTTTATGAGGTACTGGGAGATGGAGAGAAATGGATAAAGAGAAAGAGAGCAAGAGATGGGGGTAGGATCTCTTATTTTCCTGGGTGACAGATTTTTCTTTTTTAATCGGTATCAGTGTGTTGTAGATGTAATGCTGAAACATTATTATGGAGAATAAAGTCCTCCAATCTTTTATCAGTATTTATGACAGGGAATGTAGTTTTAATGTGCAAAACTAAGAAGGAAAAATACACTGATTATCATGATTATCATTACACTGAAACAAGAGCAGGAATAAAGTGTTGCTCATCATTACAAACTTAAAAATGTTGAGTTAAACCACTTTTATATGCTTCTATGCTCATTTGTGTCTACCTGTATGAGGTCATGGTCCAGGTATGAATAATTTAGAGAGAGCAAGAGCGAGAGAGAGAGAGAGAGAGAGAGAGAGAGAGAGAGAGAGAGAGAGAGAGAGAGAGAGAGAGAGAGAGAGAGAGAAAGAGAGAAACAGAGAGAGAGAGAAACAGAGAGAGAGTACCAAAGATGTCTCTCAGATGAAGACTGAGTACTAACTGACTGGCATATAAAATCCTTGAAGGATGGTTACAAATAACACAGAAAACAAGTAAGGAAGACCATTACTGCCATTTGTCAGGGAGGGAAATTTCACTCGTGTTTCATGTCAACAAGCTTTTAGCTGTTCTGTTCAACTCCCCGCTCCAGAGGAGGCACCGTCTGTGAGCTGAGCCTGGAGAGACAGGCCTGCGCAGACAGATGGGCTGTGAGATCCCTGGTATTAAAACCACGCAGAGGGATTAAGGTCATTCATAAAAAAAAAAAATAAATAAAAAAAACTCTTTAAAAACCTCTTTAAAAACACACATCCCTTGGTGACATCCACAAAAGTGGTAAACTTTTTTTTATGTACAGCCAAATTTATTGTTCCTTTTTTGTATTACATGGAACTGTATTTGTATTAAAAAGGAAAGAGAATTTATCTGTCAGGGAAATAAGTATGTAGTCTGGCCAACTGTTGACACTTGGTCATCCTGCGCTTCTAACACTGACGACTCCTTATATGGCTTTTTGCTTGTGTTGTACTCTGCCTCACTTGTAGGTCTCTTTGGATAAAAACACCTGACAAATGAATAAATGTAAATGTAAATGTGAATGTAAGCGGGTCGCTCTCCTGTGAAGTCTCTATTCCAGATGAACTCTGGATCTTGATCACAGCTGTCCTCATATGTGTACACATTTACATTAACATTTACATTTATTCATTTTGGCAGACGCTTTTATCCAAAGCGACTTACATAGGTTACAGTTGTTTTACAATGTTATCCATTTATACAGCTGGATATTTACTGAGGCAACTGTGGGTTAAGCACCTTGCCTAAGGGTACAGCAGCAGTGTCCCAGCGGGGATTGAACAGGCAACCTTTCGGTTACGAGTCCTGCTCCTTAACCACTATGCTACACTGCCAGGGTACCCCAGTTGGTATAATGGCTATGCACCCCAAGCGGTAAAATTGAGGATGAGTGATCCCTTGAGGGGAAAGTTGGGGGTGGGGGCAGTGTTTTTTCCCCTAGATTTGTTTTAAGGCAGTATCTACATATCTTCACACGCACTGCTGTGACACCCTGCCAATGCCAACATGATCAACAATCCGTCTTGTCCTAGCTCTGCTCAGGATTAAAAGCACTGATCATCAGGTTGGTAATATAATTACCGACTACTTTATGATGTAGCTTTCCCAGATTTCAAAAGTTAGAGCAGATAAAGGACAGGACACAGCAAGAGGGAGAGAGAGTAAGAGAAACTGTTTTAGAACCTACGCATTTAACTAACAAAATAACTATTAAAAGTGTATACATCTCAGTAAATTTACTTTAAGGTACTACAGTTAGGTATATGTATTAAGTAAGTTAAAAGATGGGGAAAGAAACTGTATTTTGAATATCTCTGTTGAAAACTATGTTACTACCTAAACTATTTTACAAACAAAATAACTGTAAAAAGTACATCAATCTCAGTAAATTAATTACTGTACATCAGTAGAGGGAAGAGAAAGGTGATAATGACAGGAGAAAGAACGGAAGAGAGGGATAAAAAAATGGAAGGATACAGGAAATTAGAGGGTGAGGGAGAGAGTAGACGAGAGATGAGAGAGGGGGAGACAGAGGGAGACATAAGGAATGAGACGGGCTTGCTGGAAGAGCCACTCTCCTTTCAGAACAGCCGCTTTACTCCTTACTCATCTCTTTGGCGGTACTTTTTAGCTTAGTGTGTACACAGTTACTTGACAGGTCTGTGTGATAGACGAAGCAGAACAAAACTTTAATCACTCATGCCTTACCCCAGCACAAAAATCTGTTTCCCACTCTCATTTCCTAAATCCACACAAAGGGAGGCATGTTTAATTTACCACTTGTCAAATCCCACAAGCACAGCCAATTCTGATTTTAAATGGGCTTGTTTTGGACTGAATGGTGGCATGCTGGGTAAAAAAATGAAACAAATAATTAAAAAAAATAGTAACAGTGCCGAGTGAGTAGACAGATCTGATGATACAGCCCAGAGAATGACACAAGCATCAGCATCATTCACAATTAGAATTATGTGGGGCGGGGGGCTACCTGTCCTAAGTCAATCACAACTTAAAGGGATGTGTCTGCATTCTGCTCTAGCAGCTGATTTGAAAACAGTTTCATTACTTGTTCAACTTTGCTATCTGTGGAGTGACACACAGATAGGCCACCCCACTGACCAGCTATAAGCCAAGGTGTGGGATGAGGCCTGTATTTTTTTTTTAGGTAGACTGGAACACATTACTCTCAGTACTCTTTCCTTAGCAATCTCATGTATACATGTATCCCTTATGGTTTTTTTCAAAAGAAGACAGAGGCTATGGTGCAGCAATGGCTTTAAGAAATAAAGAGTCCTTCATTTTCATTTACAGTGATTTTTGCAGTCCTGATACAGTCCTTACAATGCTTCTTCCACAAGAATTATGAAAAATGAAAGACTTGCCAAAAAATGTATTAAGGTCTTATGTGTTAGGACATATATGAGGTCCAAAAAGAAAACCCAGAATAGGTACAAACAGAGGCAGAAATGGAGCCCTAATCTTAACACCCCAATCCCTTCTTTCACAACTGCTTGAGATCTTTAAGGAGAACAAGTCCTTCAAATGCCGTTACTCAGCAGCGGCTGACGCCTAACGACACTAAACACAGATGACGTGTTCCCTGTTCCAAACAGCTATCTGCACAAGGGTAAAAGCTGAATCTTAATGGCTCCGACAGCCAGCCACCCCACTAGGAAACTGCAGTCTGCCCCAACAACACGTGCTTCAAAAATTAAAGGCTAGAGTCATAATTTTTTTCCCATACATATCATCCCTGGTGAGCTCTCTGTCTGCAGGTGGCTACGTGTTTAAACAGAGACACCCTAAATGATCCGCTGCATTTCGGCAGCTGTGATAACTCCCTATCAGTCAAGGCATATGGTCTTTTCTGAGAAGTAGGTCCGCGTGCGTGTGTGTGTGTGTGTGTGTGTGTGTGGGGGGGGGGGGGGGGTTTAGATTTTACAATTATTTTGTAAAATCTAAAACTCGAATAATGTTTTTAATTCTTGAACAAGAAATATTTGCAAAGATCTGTGCAGCTGATGAACAATGGTGCAGCTGTGATTTCAAATGAAATTCAAATTCAAATTTCAAAAAAAAAAAAAAATAGGGACTACACTGAACATCCACTGCCAAAGCCCCATTTCATGCCAGGCAAAGTAAAATCACATCTTATTTGTTTAAAGTGCTGAACGCATACTGATCAGTGATTGAGTTTCGAGAAACAGCAGGGAGGCTTATGCAATTAAAAAAAATGTCTCCTGATCCGTACTTGTTTTCAGTACATCATAAGCTGCTCTTAAAAGGCAATGGGCAAAATAAAGAGGCAGAGAGAGTTGCACTGATATCTAGCCAGGAGTGCCAAAATGCTATGCAAAGAACTCTGGGTGTTAAATATAAGGAAGCTACACAGCCAAAACAAACAGGAAAGAAAGCATTTAACATACTCCTTTCCTCTACTCCTTCACAGTCTGACAGCTTGTGCACTGTGTTGTTAAGTATTTCTTTCCTGATGCCAGTGTGTCCTATTGCAGCTTTAGATTCACTGGATCTACAGATAACTTACATTACATTATTGTCATTTAGCAGACCTTCTTATCCAGAGCGACTTATGTAGGTTACAATTTTTACATGTTATCCATTTATACAGCTGGATGTTTACTGAGCCAGTTCTGGGTGAAGGACCTTGCCCGAGGGTACAAAAGCAGTGCCCCAGCGGGGAATCGAACTGGCAACCTTTTGGTTACGAGCCCTGCTCCTCACTACACTGCCACCCCATATATATGATATAGGATATGATGTAATGAAGATGTGGTATGTGAGAGCTGCCATTCTCCTGGAAAGGCTGAGACTGAGTGCAGAAGTGTGTGAGCACATTCTTTTGCACTTATTCATTTGATATCACCCCTTTATGTTCACGGAACAGACTGAAATGGTCCTTGGAGATTTATATTTAGCATTGAAAAAGAGGGTTGCTTGAAAGATTCTTGGCAATAAAAAAAAAAAAAAAACTTTGTGATGATGTACACAGCCATGCCAACAAAATGGTTCATCTGTAGCTCAGAACACATTCGTCCACGACAGATATTTCGTACTAACAAGGCCTTAGGACAACAGAGTGACATTTCAACGCCATCAATGCCAAGTTTTTAAAAGAATAACACTGGTTTGGCCTTGCTTTTTATCAGGCTGTGGTGGGGAATGTCCTGGCGCAGCTGTAGTATTTCAATGCAAATAACTGTGATGTAGAATTCACAAAATGCACAATAAAAAAAAAAAATCCAGTGACAGGTGGATGAGAAACAGCAAGCAGCCTAGCGATGCCAGCTGGTTAAGTTTGGTGCGGGACGACTCCCAGGATTGGGAAACAATCCAGATTTCCCTCCCCGGAGAGTTCTGGAGAGTTCCGGAGAGTTTGTAGATTCCACAAGAGCAAAGGCCGCGTGTTCTAAAGAGAGCTGCTGATGGAGGGTGCCATGCGGGTGGGAGATGATTAAAGCAAGGTAACAGTGGGAGGTCCTGAACGCTGCACACCTCCGGGCCCTGCAGAACATGCAGATCTGAGATCCTGAGAACACGCTGTTCAGAGCTGCTACTTCCACCTTGCTTTGCCTGCAACACTTCAGCTGAGTACAAGGGGCCGAGTTCAAAAATGCTCGAATCAGCACAAACTCTCTTTCGTTATAATCCTGCTTTAAAATACTGGGTTACAGTCGTAACCTTCGGCTATGTTTTTGTTTAGACCCTCTTTACGGCATTCCTACAAAATCCAAACATTTGGCAAGACTCTGACACACAACAGCTACACTGAAGACGTCGGGGTGAACTCTACCTGACTTCCACAGAAAGGTTCACTAAAACAGAATTTAATTCAAGTCCACAGTTACAGCTGTAGACCAATATATTACATTACGGATATTATACTGTATCACATGCTCTTTGCAAGTCACTCTGGGTAAGACCATCTGCTAAATGACAAAATGTAAATTATACTGCTGCCCTTTATACACAACAGTTACTACTAGCGACAGTTCAGCAAATGATTCCTGTAGCAAAATGACAAAGTATGGCTGTTGTTTTTAATCCTATATGTACTCCCTAAGGTGGCCCTACTGTAAAAGAACACTACTTCTCCTCTTCCTGCTTGTCATGTTGAGCCTTTTGGTGACCTTTGGTGAAGCTCTGTACATTTGAACAGGCAAGTACCTAATATATGGATCTGCGTCCATAGGTTTTTTTTTTTTTTTTGCCTAAATAAAATATCATCTATCTGAGCACAGTGCAGCACACTGTTAAAAATTAATAGTGGGCTGTTGCATTACCATCTTGGCAATTTTTACCTACAGAGTGGCATCATACATATGTATACTCATTAGGATTACAGGCCCCGCTCATCTAGCTACTGATAATAACAATGAGCCAGTCATAGCGTTAACGCAGGCCTAACTGTAATTCAGTTTTCAGATTGGCACTGGAGGCAGAGGATAAAAGACAAACTGCATTCATGAGCTTGATTACAGTTTAAGTCATTCCGTACAGTTTGGCTGTGTATGCTGCTTTCAATAAGAGTTGCTTGGTACGTAGAGAGGGGAGCAAGAGTATTAAATATTAAATATTCAAGAGGTAGCTGGATCTCTGCGGACTAGTTAACACTTGCGTGATGCGGCCGTTCCTCCAGAAACCGCCCTCCCAATTAGGGGGCATGGGGGGGGGCACGCAGCCTGAGGGGAGGTGTCGCGGGCCGACGGGAGGAGAGGGGGCGTCTATGTGGCCTCACCTGCCAGGCGATCAGGTCCTTCAGCTTCTCGATCTTGTCCTGGTCCTCCGGGTGCTCCTGCGAATATTTCTCTGTGAAGAAGGCCTGGCGGTGAGAGGAGAGGGAGACAGGGGAGAGTCAGATTTAATAAGAGCACTCTCTACAGCATTGAGTGGCTCCGAAATGGAGAATGACCCCAGGGGAACCCTGCGCCATTCCGCCGTGCCCGGGTTGCAAAGAAGGAAAGTTTTCAGCGTGACACAAACGTCTCAGTTTGGAGTTGTTTTATTACAAATGGTCACCAGTTATTACTGCTTCAAGGAGGAACACAAGGCTAAAGGTTTTCGTTTTTAACAGGTGGGTCCTTAAAATGGCAGTTCTGACAGCAATTTTGAATTGGAAGAAATATGTATGTAATGATGAATAGGACAAGACTGGTCTGAGTCTTGCACAGGTGAACCATGAGTAATGTATGAAAAAAAAGACAGACATGTTATTGCCAGAGCAGGAGCAATCAGGAGGAGAGATGAGGTGATTCTATTAAAAAGTCTATTTAAAAAATCCTGAAATTGCAATCTGAGGAAAAGAGTAATCTCTTTTGGAGAAAAAAAGTCATCTTCAAATGTCAGACAACTTATCCAAATAAATTTCAACATGAAGAAAACAGCTTTTAATGAATCATCGAATGAGGGAGGTTTCTTCTGGTGCGTGTTGCTTACTGGAGCTGCACTTCCAAAGCAACACCACCATGAAGGCACATCCATCAAAACCTATAACCAGTTGCAAACAACTACTTATACTATACAACGGAACATAACAGAACCTTCTAGAAACACCATGGAAGACATCTATTACACCCAGGAACAAAATCACAAATGGCTGCTAATGGAACCTGCTAAAGACACTACACTATGAAGCATATCCATTAAAACCCAGGAAGAAATAACAAACAACTATTTTAGGGAATCTTCTAGAGACATAAACATAAACATAAACCCTGGCTCTGACCTCACAAAGACTCAAAGATCAAACTAGTCAATTTCTGCGGTGCCAACTTCCTGTTATAGTTATATTTCATTTCCATATTTATAATATATTGAAATACATATAAATATATTGAATCAAGCAGAGCATAAAATGTTGGTAAAATGACTTGTGGAGATGAGTGTCAGCATTTTCTTTGTTCTTGTCTTGCTGCAAATGAATGCTTCAATGAAGCTTTGTTATCTGACAATTCAACAAGTCACTTCACAATAAAGTGCAATTCCTATCACAGAGTTGATTTTGATAGCATAAATACACACACAAGATAAAAGGAAATGAAGTATTACAAAAGTCTGAAACAAATTAAGCAAGAATGCAGAACAGATGTTAGAATGAAAAGAACTTAGGATGTTCCAACTTTTAAAACTGAGAAAGACATGTCGAATAGAATGAGAATAGAATAATAAGCAATAAAAAGCAAAATAAAATCAACAAAGAAGCATTAAATTTCTGAGGTCTATATGAATAAATACATAAATATGCAATGCCAAAAGGCTGAAAACCACTCAAACGGAGAGCTGATAAGCGGGAAACAAAGGGCCAATTATAATGAAATAATGGCCAAACGATAAAATAAGAACAATTTCCCTTCCAATTAAGAATAAAAAAGTACACATAGACCCAGGAGATTCTCGGTGAGTTATGCCTTGAGTACCTTCTCATAGTTGGTGAAGCCGCCCATGACGGCGGGGTCCACAATGCCGTTCAGCAGCATGGAGAGTGGGTTGATGGGCAGGTTGGGGTCGTTCAGGTGCCGCTGCACCATGTCGTTGATCTTCTCGTTGGTCAGGTGCATGGTCTCTATGGCATTCTCCAGGGGACTGATCTCCTCCTGCAAGCACAAGTGGCAGAGGGGCTACTAACTGCAGAAAGAGAAAGCCCCGGAAGACTCCCCTCCTGATTGAGCCTACATTACACCCTATTGAGCCTATTATTGTCATTTAACAGACCTTCTTATCCAGAATGACTCGCATAGGTTACAGATTTCACATGTTATCCATTTATACAGCTGGATATTTACTGAGGCAATTGTGGGTTTAGTACCTTGCCCAGGGTACAAAAGCAGTACCCCAGCGAGGAAACGGACTAGCAGCCTTTTGGTTACAAGCCCTGCTCCTTGCCACTACGCAACACTATTGCCTAGACTAAAACACCCAAACATGTTATTCAGATGTTTCATTGCAAAGCGTCTAAAGGCTGTTCTCTGCCATGAAGTGTACCCTAATAACCTTCAAGCAGTTTAAACTGTAGAGGCACCTAGGCTTGTTATGACAAGGTCACAAATTCAAATCCAAAATGGGGCAGTGGTGTTACACCATAAGGCAAGACACCTAACCTTTTCTGTGGTAAAAACTCAAATTAATAATATGTGTAATATGTAAATTGACCCTGGATAAAAGGGTCTGCTAAACAGATCAATAATAATTCACCTACAGACTGCAAAAGTAGGCAAACAAATTCTCCATGTGCTTAACGCCACCACCCGGAACAAGAATTTATGTTACAAGTTGTTAGAAAGTTTTATAACTAGCTGCGAATTGTTTGGAGAAAATAAAGCTCATCTTCCAGAGACCATATTTAACAGCATTTTAGAGCTCTGAATAGATTACATTATGTTATGAAACTCTTTCAGAAACTTGACTTAAATGGCATAAAGCCCCATTATGGCTCCATCACCAACTTCAGCAACTTCTGACCATCTGTCCTAGGGATTGCAATTGAATCCACTAAAGACCTGGGACTGGATTCAGGGGAAAAAAGAAATCTGTCAACCACAATAACTGATCTAATAATAATAAAAAAGCTCCCTTCACAGACTTTTGGTAAGAACAAAAAAAGCCCGTGGATTGTCTCCCTAAATAACGGTTTAAGCACCTCCAATTTTAGCAGCTCGTGTGGCCGAGTGACAAATCTCCAATCTGTAATTTCGTCTAATTTGGGCTGACGCCACTCCTGGTTTTAATGCAGACTTCAGATGGAGGGCTTTTTCACAGTCTGCATCAGCCCTGGCGTATTATTCACCAAATGGGAGAGCGGAGCGCTGTGGGGGGGATATGACCCCCATCTGCCTCCTCCTGTCTCCTCTCCACCTCTGTTGCCCGTGCGGTAGCGTGTTGCATGGCGCACGGCTGCTGTTTCTCTTACCCCACATTAAGGGGAGGCTGTCACGGCGACGTGCGCGTTTTGTGATAATGCAAGCTCAATGCGACGGGAGCCACGAAATCGGCCGACGCTGGAATGCGTACGAGCGCTTTTTTTTTCCTTTCTTTCTTTTCTTTTTTTTTGCATCAAGGAGAAGAAAAGGTAAATACTAAAATGCAATTTTCAGCTGCCTTTAGCGAGTCTTCACCGTGTCCATCTCAAATTGAACTGTAAACATCCCGCAGATTCAAAGGGAATCCAGAGACTGGTTTCTTTGTCTATTATGGACAAAGTGAGAGAAAGTGGGGGGGGGGGGGGGTGTTTTTTTTTTTTTTTTAATCAGTTTCTTTCTTTAATGGGTGAGTAATATGTGACAAGAAAAGGTGCACTCTGGAAATATGTGCTAATGTATTCATATTATCTACATAATGATGATGCATGCCCACTGGGGAGTCATTTAATGGAACTAGGGAAAAAAAAAATAAAAATAAAATGCCTGTACACAATTGCACTCGGTAAACAAAAGAAGAGCGCATAATAAACCATTCTGGCTAAGCAGCCATTCAGACTGCACAAAGGGTTCAAAAGATAGAACAAGTAATTATTCATTCATGAGCCAGGCAGGAAGGCTATTGTAATGATCAGTGTTGTTCTCGGAGGGTCAGACGTCGCACAGCTGCTCAAATCTACAGCTAACAGATTGCTAAAATTGACAATTAGTCAGACTACAAAAACGTAAAGGCATCTAATTGATTTCGGAACAATCTTTGTGTTGGTGTCAGTCAATGAATGGGATTAGCTGCACAGATATTGAAAGAGAGGTGATACACGGGATCTCATATAACAATAACTGAAAGCGTATTATATACATATATATATAACACACATATATTTCAATGCTACAGTCTGGTCCAAATGTTTGTCAGAGTGTCTACTACAAGTCACACATTATTGCCCTTCACTTAATAATGGAATATAAAAGGATAACAGCCCTGGAACAATGTGCTAACATCACAATTCCCCAAAACTCCTCATGTGTGTGTGGGTCATTACGCAGAAACAAAGAGTGAAATACCACGAACATGAACTAGAAAAAATGAATAAATTAAAATAACTATCACGCAGTGACCCTGGTGGTGAGTTGGTGCCCTAGGCAACCACTTACACTGCTTCTTCATAAGGCCAGCCCTGTGAACTGGCGTCAGAGCTGCAGAATGCTACACAACATATTTAGGACAAGACATCAGCTGTCATCTTTCAATGCTACATATGTAAATCACAAATCGACTCACTCCTTGCTTCAGGTGTTAGCTTTAAAACACCATCCTGAACACCCCTACTTAAAAGCAACTGTGTACGCAGTAAAACAGCGTGAGACTGACAGCCATGAGTAGAGTACACTGCGGTGATAGCCATCACTCATCCCCTGCGCTCCAGAGAGGAGGCCTGGGTCGGTAGGTGGAGCTCTGTCCCTCTCTTCCGTAGAGGAGGAGGTTGTGCCCAGCGCACAGCGGTCTTTCACCTTTTTAACCCCGCGAGTCCCGGGAGCCTTTGATATACCACCATCCTGCATCACTATGCTTTCAGAAACACACCTCAGAATTCTGTGTGGGAGCATGATGGGGGGGGAGGGGGTTATGAGAAGAGAGGTAAGGACAAAGAAAGAGGAAGAGAGAGAAAGAGGAACAGAGAGGGAGAGAGAGGGAAAGAGAGATGGAGAGGGAGAGGGATACACTGAAAGAGGGAGGAAGAGACAGACAGAGATGGAAGAGAAGACATAGAAAGAGGAGACAGAGACAGTGAGGGAGAGAAACAGAGCAAAACAGATGAGAGATGAGAGAGGATGAGGAGTGAGAAGAAGAGAGGAAGAGGATATATGTAGGGGAAGAGGGAAAGAGGGATATATGAGTGAGAAGGAGACAAACAGAATGAGAGAGGAAAGGGAAGAAGATTTGTAGACAGTGAGGAAGGGAAAGAGAGCAAGAGGGAAGCGAGATGAGGGAAGGAGAAAGAGTGAGGGGAAGAGAGATAGCAAGAGTGACAGGAAAGAGAGAGAGATGGAGGGAGGGAGGGAAAGAAAAGGAGAGGGATATAGCCAGAGTGAAGGAGAGGGACAAAATGAGAGAGGATAAGGACAGAGAGAGGGAAAAAGATAGGGGGAAGAGAGATGAGACAGAAAAAGAGAGGGAAGGAGAGAATGATCTGGAGAGAGAGACACACAGAAAGTGGCAGGAAAGAGAGAGATGTAGAGAGAGAGGGAGAGAGAGAGGAGAGGCAGAGAGAGGGAGGGAGAGATAAGGAGAGTGTGCTGGCATCCTGCTGAACGCCAGCGTGGTGGGAAGCTGTGGAGAGAGTACGTGCCGGAGACACACGCCAGGCCTTTCAGCGGGCGATTCCATACCGCTGACATGAAAGAGGCTAATCAAAGTGGCAAATAAAGCATAATTGATTGCAGAATACTTAGGAAGCCTAATTACGCTAAGTACCATTGTTTTTTTTTTTTTTTGACAAAATAATGGCGCATAAAGGGAAGAAGCGCTTGGCTGTGCTCTGATTGAGACGGAAAATGCACAGAAGAGCCAAAACTGATACCCGTCCGATCCCCAGACTCTCTCCTCTAACCCTCATTCTGGCTGGAGTCCCCTCAGAAATCCCCCATTTCTCTCTGTAACCGTGCTACATGGGAAAACTGCCTGGATTCAAAAATGAAAAGCAGAAAACCGGAGCTCCCAGAGGGGAGAGAGGAAATATAATCCATGTTCCTACTCCTTAGACATGTACAGGTACTGCGCCTTTTAAGCCATCACAGTGGTCTGCAATGACTTGGTCATATCTCCGGTGTATGGCCGAGACTACAGGCTACATATTGCTGTATCATGCCCCCTCTGTGAGCAGCTACTGATGCAGAGACAGCCTTCCTGACGGAGCTCGGCTCCCAGCTTCCTCGAGATCTCCTATCCCCGTGAATCTGAAGCTCATCAAAAGAGCCCCAGAATAAACATTAGTGTCATCACTACCTCCAGCGCAATGAAATAAGCAGCTCTGAAGTTCGCTGGCGGTTCGCAGTTTGCAGTCATGCCACGGGCCGTAGCGACAGCAGGCGTCGCGTTATAACCGCACGTCGCACGGAGGCTGCGATCACGTTCGATGTGCCGTTTTACAGGCAAACACAGCAGCCTATATTGCAGTTATCTTTTAGAACAACGCGTGGGAGCCGGTCGCCAGTGCAAATGACACTGGCGTTCAAAAAATTGTACACATTCAAAAAATGTGTGCATGTCATGACACCATGGATTGTGCTGTAGATGTAGGTCTATGTTAATAACATGGCTTGTGTGAGGCAGACACACAAACACACACACACACACACACACACACACACACACACACACACACACACACACATACATACACTCAAGTGCACGTGTGACAACCACTGCTCTCGTGTCCATACTTAATGCAGGTGCAGTGCACAGAGCGTAGGTGGGTCCCGACTACGGGACATACTTTAGGTCTGAGACAAACACGCTGAAGAGCTACAGTGTGGGCTGCCGAGTGCGGTACAAGTCATGATATGAATGCACTGTCAGGCTTACAGAGGAAGCTGAGCACCATCACTCCCAAACGCTTGTCGAAACCAATTCTGCTACTTTCTACCTGTTGAAAATGCCCATTGAAAATACCTGTTGAGACTTTTTGAGCAACACTAATTATAATTCTGACTACTTTCATTATCACACAACTGTTAAAGAGAAATGTGTAATTATATATTCAAATTATTATTCAAAAACAATAATAAAAAGTCAGTGTGAGTGTTTTCATTATTTAGGTTTTTGCATATAAACATGTTCAATTCCTACTAAAAACTAAAGTACAAAACTACTTCACAAAATGTAAGTCGAAGCTTCAGCAATTTTCTTTCCCTGATCGTTTGGACTGATGGTGGTTTCTGACTGGATAACCACAGAGCAGGCTTTAGCCAGAGCGGCACCGCGGTATCACTCGGTGCGTAGCTGGGGCTATTAGCAGAATCTCCATCGGCCTATTGTATGTGTTTGCACAGAGGCCAGCGCGCCCATTAATCTGGCTGTCCGCGACGCTTACGTGGACAAATCGTATCGATCCACTTTCTCCCGAGCATTCTGCGATTTGCTTATGAGGTGGGGACCGGCTTCCCCATGCATCACACTTACCGTGGAGAAGGATACGACTTCGAACCACCTCAGGATCCCTGGCAGCTTGTAGGCCGTCACATACGTGGTCCTCTCGATCCACATGGTCTGTGAGGAGAAAAAAGGGGGGACCCGGTAAAGGACGCGGTGGCCTTTTAATGAAGCACCAGGCCACAGCCACCGAGCGAGGGCATCACTCGAAAGGGCAGACGGACGAGTTGCTTGTTGTTTGTTCAACTACCTCTTCAACTGTTGAGAAACTGCTTACGTGGCCTACTGAAACGAGGGACTCTGATAGCCTTTAACGAAAAGTACACGGCCGGTGGGGCTTTGAGGGGGGACAGAAAAAGATTTCTTTTTTCCCTTTGTATTAATTTTTGGTGAGAAGCCTCTCCTGTTATTAAAGGCTGTGGCTGACAGCTCATTAGAGCTTGTTCAGAGCCTCTGCAAATGAGAGGGACTCTCAACTAATAGTTTGAAGAGACAGAAAATGAAATAATGACTCTGCAGCCGTGAAGAAGAGGAAGAAAAATGAATTTTTATGTTCCCTTGGGTGCTTTCAGAATCATTCTGAAATGATTTTTGAACGCTCACACAACGAAAAATGTTGTTATTTAGCCTTTGACTATTACATTTCCATAGATTATGCCATTACAGCATGCCTAAAATGCTGTAAACTCAATGCAATTTAGGTTGACTCGAAATACCAAATATATAATTCGTTCTTAATTACCACCAATTTAAAGATAACTGAACTTTAGTGGAAGGACATAGAAAAAAATCAGAGCATTCAAAATTCAAACAAAATGTGCTCCCTTATAAACTCCACAGGCAGTTCTGCACTTCACACCACCCGTTACAGAGTTATCTACTCCCAGCACACACTCAAACTACTGGTGCGAGTCATGGTGATAAAAACGGAACCGTGTGAGTTAAGTTGTCAGTGCATCATATCTAGTAGCTGGTTCCATTTCTACCCATGCCTCTTGCCTAAGAGCAGGGTTCATCTTCTCTGTGGAGGTGTAAAATGAGTGCCTTTGATCTTGGTGCAGGTGAGTCAGGCCACCTTCAGAGTCCGGCGAAGGGGGTCTTGGGGGGGGGGTAAAGGGTTTGGTGAGGTGGAGGTGCTCTAGTGAGATTTTTCCCATCAAGGCCAAGCTAGAGCAGAGAAGTAGTTCTGTGCAACACATACAGGGTGCCAAATGCACAGAATCCATTTTTTTCAGAGGATTAAGGGGAGGAGAACAACAACTAAATTGAACAGGAGTTTAAATAAATGGCAACAATATCAACCACAAAATTTATAATTACCGCAAATTCGTTGTCTGGGTCTTTCTCCCCCTTCCTAACCGGTCTGGAATACTGGAATTTGTGGACTTCGTTAACAGTGTAAAAACTAGAAGGAAGGAAGAAAAAGAGAGAGAGAGAGAGAGAGAGAGAGAGAGAGAGAGAGAGAGAGAAGAGCTGAATGACAGATGAACGAAATACAATTGAAACATTACTGGAGTGTGTACTGTGTAACCATGCACTTTTCAGCTTGATTGCACAGTTTGATTTCCCTCTTCAGGGCAAATGGAGAATCTATATGCATCAAGAGGTCCAGCTACACTGTCATCTTTTTCACTGTGGACGTAATGTTGAGATCACAGCGTGGTTTGATTTCATTCTTCAGTGCATTTCAAACTGTACAAGAAAAAAAAACACTATATACATGAGTTAAAATAAAATTTAGAATGTGTATGTGGCAAATTAAAAGAAATACCAAAGACAACTTAGAGGCTGGAAATGAATTCATTTTGTTCTCATGGCATTCAGTGCACTTTCTCCCAACAGGACAGAGTGAGAGCTGTAGCTTGTGTGGCAGACAGCACATTACTGCCTAGTGTGAACCCACAACTTGGGGTTAATAGACTTTTCACACTCAGAAAATGATACTCCTCCTGGTGTTCCATTAAGCCAGCGTCCTCTTTTCTGATCAGACAGTCTGTCTGGTAGCGAGAGAGAGAGAGCAAGCACCCAGAGTGCAGCTCTGTGGTGAATAGGAATGCTGCTTTTTGGCTAATGCAAAAAAAAAAAAAAATAGACGCTACTTTTGCTATTTACAAATGCACCATATGGTTCGCGAAAGCTTTTAAGTCAGATTTTACAAATACAGGACCATTTCTATAATAGATCAAATGCAGAGATGGGGGGCTTTAATGTGTGGCCAATTCGGACTACAATAGAAATTTATGAATATTTTTGCTGTGCATTTGGCAGTTGGAGTCATATGTCCCCTTGATGAAGAACATTCAATTAGTTTATGTGGCTGGCACAGGCAACACAGTTTAAAACTTTGCAGTCCTCCAAACTTATGGCATCTGAAAAAATAAAATCGCGCTGGCGCTTCGTTTCCGGCCATTCGTCTCTGATTGTGTTGCTTTTCTCAAACATAAACCCCCAACAGCAGACCAGTGCTTTCTGTTCTCTAATGATATTCTAATGCCTATGGCTCAAACGGACAGCTATGTTGATATGCGGAGGCTGAAAGTTGGATCTGGTCTTCTGAGCCTTTGATCAAACAAACAGATTAACGGAGAAAGCAGCAATGTGACCCCAATAAGTTAACTGTCAATTAGCTGCTATGCTAAAACCCCACAAAGGCGTGGATGAAGCAAAGTGTACCTAAATTGTATTTGCACTATGGGGGCGAGAGGTTTTTACTTTATTTTTACGCACTGCTGATCTTATGCAGAGAGTAAACAATTCAGCCAGACTGTCCTTCTATCTGCACAAGCAGACTCTGCTAATCCAGGCTATTACCGGCATTACATATTTAAACAGACTAAGGAGCAAACAACAACAGATCCGGGCAATGACCTGCGGTCGTGATCGCTCGCCGAGATATCTGAGCATAAACATGCTTAAAAAAAAAGCGGTTTAATCTATAAACAAACACCATGTATCATTTACACGACCAAACACCATCCAGATAGTGCCTCTGAAATCCTGCCGCGATTTGCACAGCTGACTCGGACGGCGCTCCCCTGCGCGACACACTGCCGTGCTCCATGGTGTTCAGTGCCCTCCGTCCCCAGCGCACGCGGAGCGCGTATTTGCTTTCTGCCGATAATCCCTGCCAAACGCGCAGTAACTTCTGTGACTTCTGAGGATTGGAACATCAGCAGCCAGAACAAATCAAGGTCACCGTGTACACCCGGCCACATTTACATACAGTGATGGTCAGTTCGCGGAGTGACCCCTCTGTGCTTTTGTAATGCTCCAAAGGCACAGAATTGGTAAATAGACAAACAGCTTCAGTTCTGGTCTTTCTATGGAAGAAAACAGGCATGTAATTAATACTTAACTTACGTACTAACTACAGTCCAATTCTGTTACTCATGTGGGGTGTACTCAAAAGAAGGTCAATTTTTATCTCAGTGGTTGGACATCAGAGAAAGCGGAGTGCAGAAGCCTATCTAACGTGAGGGAATAGTATGTGTGGTACATTTCATTGCAAACATATCAAACATATTCTATTAATCCAAAAGAATTGTTACCATTTTAATCACAAACTAAAACACTTTTAAAACAATCCCTTTCCTTGACCTATCCAGTTTAAGGCATATTACCATTATCCCTCCAGCCAGCATCCAGACATACACCTCTGTATAGTCTAAACAACACTTATCTACAATATGTTCATGTAATTTTGACCCCAATATGAATTACTCAAAATCATATTACAATACCCCTGAACAATGACATGTCCTTCCCATGTCCTAACCGTGTTCAAGATGACAGCCTTTATTTTCCTTTTTAAATATTCTAACACGAGCCCCAGCAGTAAAATGCAACGTTTTTATGGCTTCCATGCGAAAGGAATAACTGAGGAATAACTTGGCATTTGGCCAGCCTTTATAAAAAAGAACGCTTCATTTAGAAGAGCTCACTTCTAATTAATGTAATCCTGTAAGTATTGCCGGACACTTAAGTGCAGTCAGATTGTTCCTGCTTCACAATGTAGTACAGTGTCGACCGCCCATCTCCCTGGCATCAAGCTCACTTGTACAAGAAGACACAGTGTGGCAAAAATCGATAGAATTATTCCTACATCACTGCAATGACAGTGTTTCAAGTTTTGAGGAGGAAAACCTTCCACCCCTAACATTTTGGAAACGTCACGGCAAAGTAGGGTACTGTGGAAAAATACCAAGCTGCAAGGTGGACAAGAAGAACGCAGCGACCCAATGCGTGTCATTGAAGTGCTTGGAAATTTCCTTTATCGATAGTTGTAACATTAGTTCTAGCTTCAATTTTTAGGTGGTGGCTGAAGTACTGATACTTCCACTTTCTTCGTACTGGCAACACGGAGACAAGAGCCACATTAATGTGTTTATCTTTTCATCTGCTGCTTAATTAGCAAACATGGAAAACTATATTTCCGAATGCAAGGAGACCTCATTTTTATTACTTGAATAGCAGCTCTTTTTTCCCCATCAAGCCGCTGCCAATCTTACTGGAATTCATTCAACTTATATGCATAAGGAAAAAAAGAAAAAAAAGACAAAACAAATAACCAACAACCAACAAATGAACAGGAAAGATACATATGTGTACCATATATGCACCATCATTATGACTTGAGAAAACGTAGTAATATGCACACACTTTGAGAATACTTGAGCAAACACAGAAAAACTTGCATGTTATACCTCACAATTTGCTCTGATACTGGCTTGTTCTGGAACTTTGGTGGGAGCTCCAGGATCGGTTTCACTGTAAAACACTGAATGTCTGTTGAAAACCATTAAGAAGAATGATGACATCAGCAGGTACACAATGTCTGTTAGAAAGGTACAATCATTTTTTCAAACTATCCATATATTAACTTTGAGAACACTGTAGGACAATTTTATTGATAGAAGGAAAATTTTTATGTGGCAGGAAGTTTAGAATAGTATGCAAGCTCAGGGTGCGTGTATGTGTACTTGTATATGTGTATGGGGTTGTGTGCGTGCGCATATGTGTGCATGTGCATGTGCGTGTGTGTGTGTATGTGTAGATGCAGTTGTGTATGTGCATGGGTGTGTGTGTGTGCGTGCGTGCGTGCGTGTGTGCGTGCGTGTGCGTGCGCGTGCGCGCGTGCGTGCGTGCGTGTGTGCGTGTGCATCTGCAAAAAGGATACACTGTCCAGAGGAGTTCTTTATGTCTTCGCTGGGAGGGGTGGTCGTCTTCATTTTCTCAGCGTTTGGGAACTGGGTCAGCAGCCTGGCCTCAAAGTCCTCCCTCCGCTCGTACTCCTTCCCTCTATAGATGAACATCTTGTTCTGGAAACAGCAAATAGGATGGAGAGTTGAAAGCACTGCGGTGGAGGAGGCTCGCTTGCACGGCAAGTCCGGTAAACCCGACCCGCAGAGTCGTCTTGAGGGCGGATTCACTTCGTAGTCGGCACGGGTGCAGTGGCGGGTGCCCTTGACCCCTCTGATGTGGCGCCAACCTTCTGTTCCCTGGCGGTAATGAGGAGCACTCAAAGGGCAGCTGGCACTAAGCAGCCTCTCTTCTGACCCGTGTCATCTCTCATGCCATCTTACAGCGCTCACTAACCACAATTACCTCTGTCTTAATCGCCTGCTTCGGCCAATGATGACTCACGGAGTCGTGCCAGCCCTGAAGCTCGAAAATAAAAATGAATGCACCGGCCAAAAGAAATATAAGAAGCAATTAACCCATTTAACTCCACTGGGCACTGTGCTTGCCAGAGTTTATGGTTTCTGTTTTTCATGTTTTCAAACTGTGACAGGTTATCCTAGATTTTAGCAGACAGTCACGGAAACAACCGCACTGAATAAAACATTCTGGAACTGGAGTTTTTTTTACTGTCCTCTTCTTGGCACATGGTTCAGATAAAATTCCAGAATAAAAGGAACATTTAGGATAATTCACATTGGCCTTCAGCTTGCACTAGACCACAACCTCCCCTACAACACCAGGGATTTTCAATAAGATATATTCAATCCATATATTCTTTACAATCATGAGAAACATACTTTACCATACAGATACATACACAACAATGTATAAGCACAACTACAACACCTGCCACAAAATGCTTAACTATATATGCACACCTACATATCACATGCTACCAACCCTACAACACCTACTACAATATCCTTAACTGCATATGCATTCCTAAATGTCCTATGAATCTTACCTAACCGAACTCTGCTCTGTGTAATGCCAGCTTCGCCTATGTCAACCCTACCATGCACAACAAATTTTAATTCAATGTTTAATTTTGAATGAAAATGCCCTCGCAGATATAATTGCACACCTGAGGGCTTTTCCCTTAAAAATTAAACATTAAATTAAAATTTCTCCTTTCCCAGAAAGATCCAGCTGGGGTGTTTGCAATGCATTAACATAATTTGCATACCGAAGTCCCTGAATTTAATATGACAGCAAACTCTTGGCTTCCTTCCATATGAGCCACACAGAACTGAGGTCATCTCAAGCATGCTGGAAGAACAGGCAAATGGACCGCCCTCAAAACAAGCTCTAACTGCAAGCTGGGAATAGAATAAAACCCCACAAAACCTGCTATTATCAACTGTCTTGGGTGCGGTGTTCAGAAACAGGTGGGAAATTATATATCACAAATCACCTGATGTGCTGTCAATACGACCTTGCTTCTACACATTTAGTTCACTGCACTTTACTTTTCATTGCTTGAGCTATGCGGCTCCTGTTGTCACACAGCAAAGTCAGCCAGTTACCAGAGCATTATGAACAATTCAACCTGGGCATGAGTAATTGTTATATAACTGACAAAAATAACAGTTGCAACGCAGTACGGGGTAGATTCTGCACCTGGATATCGAGGAGATAAAAGGAAACTTCATTTCCCCCGTTGGTAAGCCTAAAATGTCAAAGAAATCTGAAAATGAAAGAACATGACAGGCCTGTATTTGGAAGCGTCAGAACAGGGTATGATACATATTACATGAGGTACTTTACTGAGGAAACTTTTGGAGAGCTTCTACAGACGTCTCTCTGGAAGTATCAGAGTCGTCACAGAAAAGGGAATTCACTGAAAACAGGGTGAACATTGCTCTAGACAATACACCCAGGCAAACAGAGTGTACAGCGATTCACCGTGTCAGGGGAATACAAAGATAGAAAAAAAAAAAAAACTGTCTGTGCTCTAACGGAGAAAGCCTGTGAAATTTCAGTCAAATGCAAAAAGAAAAAGATAGAGAACTTGCAATTATTTCCCTGTCCAAACATTCAGCAGCTCATCTCATCATTTTTTCCCCCCCTTTGGAATCGCACACATGAAATCCCCATTCAGAAGTTTTAATCCTTCACTTAATCCAATGGGCTGTCATGCTGAAATACACCTAGGGCTGTTCTCAGCTCTGAGTGATGAGGTGGCTTTGAGTCTGGTGGGGCCATCATCCACTCTAATGTACATGGGATGATCTGGACCTGATGCAGACGTTAATGTGCTGTTTCTGGGGTATATGCAGGGTTGGGAGGGTTACTTTTAATAAATCTAAATAGCTAAACTTGAGTGATTTTTTTTTTACTACAATACAAAAATACAGTCTATACTTTTTAATTATGATAACATTTCACATGAACAAAAAAAAACAAACATTTAAAGCATTTTATGAAAGTTAGAAAGGCACGAGCCACCCTAAATACACTGTGAGTGAGAAAGGAGTAGTTTAACAATTTAATGTATAATATGCGTGGTGTAAAACTGGTGGAGTACTCGCAGTTTTGAACATGTGAAATTTCCCTTGTTTTGTCACTGTATCTACGCGTTAGCTATTTAGCTTTAATACTATACCTACTACCCTACTAGCTAGCTGAATAGCTAATCCAGTGCAGCCAAACTATGTAAGATAGCTAGCTAGCGATCAATATTATCTTAAATAATGAAAAAGAGAACTTACTTCAAGATGCTTCTTCAGGTTAGAGGTCGACTCTTTTGAAGCGGACAGCAGCTTGGTTGCTGGCAAACACAGCTTGCATTGTACTGTTGTGTTGCGACCTTTGCCAAATTTGAAAGTATAATGGTCCCGGTACTTCCAGGACACAAACGCGTTGCGCTGGTTGCTTTCTGTCTCACTCTGCATTCTACTGTCTTGTGAGTCAGGCAGGCTGCGCACTTTTTTCTTATTTTTTTTTTTCGTGAGGGGCATATGGGAGATACACCCTGGAGTTGCCTATCATTGGAAAGATTTTCCAACTGAATAAACTTTAAATAAAAAAATAAATGAAATTAAATGAAAAAAAAATCCAATGTAATCCCTTCAGTAATCTAAATATTTTTAAAATGTAACTGTAATTTGATTACCATCAATTTAAATGGTAACTGTAGCGAAATACAGTCATTTTAAATACATAATGCCGTTACACGTATTCCATTACTCCCCAACCCTGGGTATATGTCAGTGCGACATGCCTTTAACAGCACAAAGAGTGGCTGGCACCAATGGGGTTGACCTTGGGGAGTCCTTCACAGGGCCAGGTGTTCGTTTGATGCCGACTGCATCACAAATCTTACCCGCATCGCTTGAACGAGACTGAAATCGAACGGCAGCTGTCGATGAAAGGACGAGATGACAGGGAGATGCTCTAGATAGAAGCTCTCCGTTTTACTGCTGCCATCCCATAATGGAGACGTATCCTAGGCTGTGGTCCCATGTATAATTCACCCTTATCAAAACCCTCCTGATCGCCATGCATGGCTCATTGCTGCGTGAAGAGGAGTCTGATTTGAAGGACGTTCTTATGAAACCAGACTTGAAAGCAAGTCTGAAACCAGTGGTGAAAACCGTGAGTTCAATGAAATACTAAATTATCGATCAGAAAAAAAGCACAATCCAAACAAGAATGATCTGAAGATACCATTATTCATGTGCTCAGAGGGCAGCCTTGCACAGTACAAACCGCATACATTACATTTTGTACATATCTGCAGTATTCACTTCGACACCGGAAAGGATGAAGAACCATGTTAAAGTGTACCCCAGCAGTTCCCCGGCCAGGATTAAAGCTGGCAACCTTTTGGCTATAACTGTAGTTCCCTAATCACTACAATACACTGAAGTCACAGCTAAGCCGTAATCACTCTATCAAAATGCTTTCAGATGATACAGATGGCTGGTTCATTTTTAACTGGAGATCAAGCGCGGTGCCCCGCACCCAACCTGTAATGTGAGCCAAAATGCACTGCAACAATCAGAAGCAAAAAATAAAGGACAATAGACCTCAACTAGGCAGGACAATACCTCAGACAAACATGGACCGGTCACATCAGATGAATGGGTCTGGATGTTGTTAGTTCGTGTCCATACTTTAGTAGCCCTGACTGACTTTTTCCAGGTGTCAGTTACTTCACAGACACTGATTACCTGCCCCCTTACAGCAGTGGTCCAGAGAAGAGAAATTCCATTTTATTTGGCTTGTGCACTGTCTTACGTAGAAATCTACTACAGAAAAGACCCATGAAAAAAAGACTCACATACTCTAAATTAATCTGATAGGCTGACGACTAATAGGGAAACAATTATGTTCTAGGAGACTGACTTACCGAATACATGTAGGTGGCTTAACTGCTAGCTATGAGCAAAGGCACAAAATGTACCATTATCCATGAACTTTCCTGGAAGTAGAGTTCAAATGATGACATTTGCACTAAAGGTTTGACTATTTCAAATGTGCCAAAGAAAATGTGTTTTCCCTTCTAATGTACAACGATTCATTTCTTAGTTAATTCCTGCTTGAAAAATAAGTGATTAGAATAAGACTGGCAACAAATACAAAGAAGTACAGTAGTTTCTACCCCATAAAATTAATCAAAAATGTCACTCCATAGTAGAAATGAAAGAATATGAAATGCAGTATGTTGAAACATCAACACAGCTTTTATCACTCACTTTAAGCAATTTACAGAGGTACTTCAATAGACATAAAATACATTGGTGGTGTTCATACATGCACATTTGTGTGGACGGGAATGTATATTGCATATCTTTAAAGCACTGGCACAAGTGAGCAACCACCACGATGCGCTTCAAAAGGGAAGTGGGGCTGGATGTGTACTGCAAAGGATTGTTAAACAAATCTTACAGTTTGAAGGAAATCACATTTAACTGTCACTGTCCCATTTTCACCAGAATAAGGGTCTAAGATTCCATAGTTTCAGGATAAACGGAGTGAGGTGAGCCCTGCGCTTGCTTAAGAGATTCTCTTTCACTTCATTTCTTTCCAACAACAGGGGAAAAACATCTAAACAAACAAATTCAGCTTGGAATACATTACTTCAAGCTGACTGACAGAGGGTCACAAATATTTAAATACATGATAAACAGTCAGATCGCTCTGAAATCTTCCTTGTTTACGTTCTGGATTCTAGTCAGACTTCTGACTGTTGTCAGGAACTACATAAACAAAATAAGTGACACGTAAGAAAGACACTTCATAGATCCCGGCTGGAAACATATTCAATGTTGGTTGTGTTTTGTACACAGGAAGCACTTGAAGAAAACAACACCCACCCGGGTGCTTCCTCTGAACTGAAGGCAATATCTAAATGCAGCTCTGAGCTGGTCAAGAGAACACACACTCAGTCGTACCTTTACTACATTTTTTAATTACCGTTGAGATTCACCTCATAAGCGACTCCTGTCTGAGCGGCTCGCTCCCCTCTTTGATTTTACTGACTCCCGGTGTGCCACGAGTCAGTGTTTGTGTGGAAATAAACACATTTTCCACCTCAGAAGATTCACACTTAACAGATTTAAGTGTCCCTTCACACCGTCAAGCCTGAAACTGCGAAGCCTCACAGCGTGCGACTGACACTGAATCAGCGAGCGGGCTTAGCGTCATCAGGTGTCAGGATCCACGAGGGCGTGCCGCTGGCACCTTCTCAAACCGCAGGGGCCCGGTAAAGCTGGGGATTTAAAGCAGGTGGTATGTATTTTTATACGAGAATAGCGTCTGACAAATAACCACGTTAGCAGCTAATACATCATGAACAGCCGAATTAAGCATTTCTAAAACAAATCAATCCTAGGGGGAAAAACAGTTCCTGGAACCCTGTCATGCATTTCATAAAATGCACTATTCCTCAAGGAAGGAAGAGGCTCCAAAAACATCATTAGTCCTGTAACATCAAAAATGAATTAAAAAATACGATGTACACAGCACGATTATAGATTAAGAAGTAAAAGATAAATATGCTGTTGACAACAAGTAGAGCACTTTTTCAGAACCAATATGCAATGCAAAGTGAATCACAGTCATACAATGGAATGCAACAGTACACTAGTCTTGTGTTGAAGAGACCTTACGATTTTAAGCACTTCAATCCAACAATGCCATGTAGTCACTGGCCTGAAACGATGACCTTTGAGCATAAAGAATGAAATGACTTGCACTTGAGTCATTCTGAATAGCATTTAAGGGTACTACCGCACTGACACTGATACCAGTTGTTGAGGTTTTGATTGTTAGTCTGCATTTTCAGACTGGCACTCTTTACAGTGCCACTGTGTAATGTACTGACACTTGGTTAAATTTAGTTCGACACTAGGTCTGATGGCTGTATTATTGTTCATGTGGCCTTTGCTTTGTAAGTCGCTCTGGATAAGAGTGTCTGCCAAAAGATTATAACTATTATGCAACATTAAATGTAACTAAATCAACTGAGGTATTTATGAGATTTACAATTTAGAATTGTGGTTTATGAGCTGACATCACAATGGTGAACATGCTACGGTGTGTCCCATAACAACATCTACCTCATTCCATGGTTCCTTCCTGGAATTATGAAATCAACTTTGTCACATGTGTAACATCACATTTCATTACATTATATTATTGTTATTTAGCAGACACTCTTATCCAAAGTAACTTACATAGGTTATAATTTTTAAATGTTATCCATTTACACAGCTGGATATTTACTGAGGCAATTCTGGGTTGAGTACCTTGCCCAAGAGAAGAGCAGCAGTGCCCCAGCGGGGAATTGAACCAGCAGCCTTTCTTTTTTTTTTTTTTTTTTTTTTTTTTTTTTTTTTTTATTTTTATTTTTTATTTTTTTTTTTTTTTTTTTTTTTTTTTTTTTTACAAAGAAATGATTTTGTTTTTACTAGCATTTGACAAAGCTATGAACAGGTTATTCAGAAAAAAGGAAAGACTATTAAAGGTTTTCCACAATCTACATCTGTACCAATCAGAAACTGCTATGGTTATATTTCTTTTTTTTTTTTTTTTTTTTTTTTTTTCTTTTATTAAAGGAGAAGGGGAGAAGAAGGAAGAAGGGGGAGAGAGAGGAAGAAAAAGAGAAAAAAAAAAAAAAAAAAAGAAAAAAAAAAAAAAAAAAAAAGGGGGGGGGGGGGTCAATTTGTTGGAAAGTTCAGAGCTACAAGGATGGGTTCCCAGGTGTTACTGAATAATTTGGTCTGTTTATTGTTTTTAGCTGTGATTCGTTCCATTGAGAGGTAGTCTGTTAACAGATTAAGCCATTGTGATATTGAAAGTTTGTGCCTGTATTTCCAGTTTAGGAGTATTGTTTTTTTGGCTATTGTTAAGGTGACAAGTATGATCTTGTGGTATTTGTGAATATGACTGATGGGTGTGAGATCTCCTAGAAGGCAAAGGGACGGGGACAGTGGAATGCTGTGACCCAGAAATTTGGAGAGTTCAAATATTATGGCTTGCCAGAAATTTTTGGTTGGTGTGCATTGCCAGAAAGAGTGATAATAACAATCTATTGTGTTGAGGGTGCATTGTGGACAGATATCTGTATTGGTGAAGCCCATGAGGCGCATTCTACGGGTGGTGATGTGTGTTCTGTGCATGACCTTATACTGGATTAGCTGTAGTTGGGAGTTGTTTGTCATGGAGAAGATGTTGCTACATATTTGTTTCCAGAAACTGAGATCAGTCTTAATTTTTAAATCTTTTTCCCAGTTTGTTATTGGTATAGGTAGTGCTTCTTCTTTTGGTGATGATATGTGTTTGTATATTTTAGATAAAGGTTTCTCAGATGTTGAAATGGATGCTATCTTTTCTATTAATGGTGGTGGTTGTAGATCAATGTTGGAAAGTTGTATTTTATTTTTTAGTGCATTTTTAAGCTGGAGGTACTGTAAAAAGTTTGGTTGGGTCATGTTATATTTCTGTGTTAGTTCATGGATGGTTAAGAATTTATCATTTGCAAACAGGTGTTGTAAGTGGGTGATTCCCTTACTTTTCCAGGTATTAAATGTGAAGGCGGTCTTATTGATTAAGAAATCGGGGTTGTTCCAAATTGGTGTGAGTTTACATGGTTTAAGTGGGTGATTTGTGATCTTATTGATTTTCCACCAAGCTTCCAGGGTTGTTGAACCAGCAGCCTTTCAGTTATGAGCCCGTGCTTCTTACCATTATACTACACTGCCACTACATTCTTAAAAAAACAGTCTCAAGGAGAACTCCAAATCTTTGCTTTGAGACCACAATCTAAGGCCAGTCCCTCAACTTCTCAGGTAAGTCTGTTATCACGGTCACGCTGACACGAACAATCAGCAGATTGTTCATTACGACGCCTCCCTGGTAAGCCATTTTGCCCTCTCCTCCCCCCTCCTGACTGAAGCAGCACACTGTGCCCTTAGCTCAGGGGAGAGTTGGAGATAAGCCTCCATCAATTATCGTCCCTGCCTCCGAAGCCCAAGCAGTGCTCCGCTCCGAGGACCCCAGGGGTGCACGGCTTTTCATTTCCACACCGTTCCACTGACCAAAGCTCCCCCGGTGGAACCATGGCAACGCTGCATGGGATGGAGTGCAGTGCACGCTGGGAAAAAAAGATCTCCTCCGATAAATGTTGCCCTGTTTACAAGGCAGGTCAAATGGCTGGTGAGAGGAGCGAGAGAGTCGATTCTAAGAGCCGCAAACTGCTCTACGCCCTACCGTTTATTTTTAAATAAACATGAGGGGAATGAGAAGCCCACGCCATCTGACAGGTCAAAACAAATATGTCAAATGTAAATGGAATGAAATGGCATGAAAGAAGACAGAGAATATTATCCCTTACAGTTCAAGACAGATCACAAAGTTTCCTTCAAAGCGTTAACATTCCCTCTCTAAAAGATGGCAGGACTCATGGTATAAAGAGGGCATGATAAAACAACTATGAGTCCTATGGGTGAGATACACAAATCAATAGCAACTTTGAAAAAATGAATCAAAGAAAAAACAGCCTACAAAATACCCAGTATACACCCATATCTTCACAAAACAAATCTTTCTCATTCACTGTAATTTTTCTGTATGTATAAATTGCATCAAGCCACTGCAAAAACCTGCTCAGCTGATGGTACCAACAGCACAGAATTATTCTGTACATCTGAAATAATAGTAATAAGCAGATTCTGGTAGGGATCAGTCAGAACCTGACAGGGGAAAAATGGGCTGTGACGCAGTCAGTCCTGCCCAGGCCTTCCACCACACCCTGACACTGACGTGCGGAGTAAATGCGTTACCACACCTCCCCTGCCATAAAGACAGCAGCTAATGCGTGACGGGCTTCAGAAAAGGCACCGCGCTGCCAACAGGGAGAGTGCTTTACTCACACCGGCATTCCTACATTATTCATTCTTGCTACATTACAACAGCGCTCGTGCCGTGGTGAAGCACTTACTTCCTCTGCAAACAAAGTGAGAGGGAGGGAGAGAGGAGGGAGAGAAGGGGAGAGGGAGGAGGAAGCAAGAGAGAGGGAGAGAGGGGGGAGAGAAGGGGAGAAAGAGAAGGGGAGAGGGAGGAGGAAGCAAGAGAGAGGGAGAGAGGGGGGAGATAAGGGGAGAAAGAGAAGGGGAGAGGGAGGAGGAAGCAAGAGAGAGGGAGAGAGGGGTGGAAAGAGAAAAGGAAGGAGGGAGGGAGAAGTGGGTAGAGAGAGCCAAGGATGGAAAGGTGGGTGGGTAGAGAGATAAAAGGAGGGATGGAGAGACAGAGGAAGAGGGAGGAAGAAGGGAGACAGAAGGAGGGAGAAACGAAGTGAAGGGCAGAAGTAAGAGAGAGGAAGGGAATGTGAGAGATAAAAAACAGGGAGGGAGAGAGAGACAGAAAGAGAGAGAAGGTGATAGAAACACGAAGACAGAGATGGAAGCAGATAGAAATGTAAGTCTGAAACTCCCCCTGTCTCTAAGATGCAATAAAGGCACTCCTTTTTTCACTGTGCTTTTCCCAACAGTTGTCAGGCAAGTGTGTATCACCATGTGCACATGCACATACACCCACACACATTCACATACAGGCACACTCATACACACGAGCAAACACACATACACGCAGATTCATACTAGCGGAGCACAGCAATATTAATAATAACAGCATTAATGGTGCACGGCAGTGAGCTTTTCCTTACCCGCAGGAAGGAGGGGAACCCCAGTCCATAGTAGCCCACAGCAAAGTAATCGGGCTTGGGTCTGATCACCTTTACGATGTTCTCGTAGAACTGGGCCTGCTTCCTCTGTGGAGTGAGAGCAGGTGGCAATCAGACACACACCACCCCAGCATTCTGCAGCTGTGTGACATGACCCACAATCTGCATGCCACCACTAGACTCAGAGCATAAACCTCCACATGGATTTCCAAAACTGTTAGCAGTACATATTAAGACCCATACATGTCAGGCTTAATATATTTGTCTCACTTAACATTCAAAAATATTGCTTCAGACAAACTCTTCAGTCATTGACACAGTTACTGTGTATTGTATTACAAACCTGCATAGGAAAAAAAAAAAAGCATTACTTACTAAGGAGGCGCTCAGCTGCTCAAAGTCAAACATTTCATTCTCGTACTGCTCTGCAAGTTCCTTGCCCAGTATTATGGCCTCTTCCCACATCTAGCAAAGACACACACACACACAAAAAAGAGACACCAGTAACACATCCAGATATACCACCCAGCAAAGAACACTCCTTTTTTTTTTTTTTTTTGCTTTAATGATGCTGGCATCTTTCTGCTAAGTGTTGATTAACTCCATTTTGCGAGAATCACAACAAGTGACTGCTGAAAACTGCCTGCTTGTGCACTCTTACCACTGGAAAATTAGCCTTAGCCAGACAAAACGTTGTCTGGAAAAAAAAAAAAAACAATGATTTGTTGATATTCCACTGGTAAGAAAAAAAAGAACATTTGAACTAAAACAATGAAAAGAACACATGCATATTTCGCTTGAGGAAAAATACTTCACTCCCCAATTTACCTGTGTTGACTTATTGCTCTGAATGCTCACACATTTCCTGACCGAACTTTTTGCAGACCTGCTGATGCCACTTAATAATGATAACTTCACAAACAGCAGTGAAGCCAAGCATTATAAAGGGTTCTGTATTTTAGACTCGGGTACCATCTGCACCCTTTCACTCTTCACAGACCAAGTCACTGGTTTTGACATGGGAGGCAAACAGTGTCTGATACATATAATCCCTATAACTACCGCAATGGTACCCAAAATGGCACAACCTGGCTGGAAATGTCACGTGAAGCATTCTTATCTGTGTGTGTTAAACCCCAGAACATTCCGGAGTCCTTCTTAATTGCCAAGCAACAAGACTGCGCGCTCTTCTGAGAAATCCTTTTATAATTGAGGTCATATGTGACCAGAGGGCTTCTGAAGAGCATGTCAAAGTGAGGGCTCTAACAGAAGCTGTACAGTAGGTACACATAAATCACATCCTCAGGAAATCACTCCTTACAGGGAACATGCACACACGCACGGATGCATGCAAACACGCACGCATACATGCAGATTGTGGAGAGGTGTTGTGGTATGCACATCTACTAGCTAGCTTGCACCTCTACTGGCCAGCTTGCACCTTGTCCTGCCAACTGTTGAAACTTCATCATGCAGTGCTTCTAATATCGTTGACTCTTTACACGGCTATTTCCTCGTGTTGTACTTTGGCTCACTTGTAAGTCACTTCGAATAAAAGTATCCGCCAAATGAATAAATGTAAATGTGTACTCTTTGAGAAAGCCTCCAGTACAAATGTGTTCTCTTATGTTACTTTCTCATACATGACAGTCCCCCAATCGCAGACATTTCGAAACAAGCTTTTCGATGAATGGACCAGGGCACATGACAAGGTCTAACCCTGTGCCAAAAGAACAGAGAGCTGTCCAAATTGCTTCAGAGGCCTTGGCTCTTTCCTGTGCTCTGTACCGTTCTGGCTGCAGATTTGTGCTTTGAAGTCTGCCAGTGGCCGAGTGTGTACCATCTGGAAAACTAGCCCTCTCCACCTCCCCACCCCACCCCACCCCCCCACTCCCACTCCCACTCCCACTCCCACTGCACCAGGGCCTTGGCCCGGTGCGCTCTGACCCACAGACAGTGAGAGATCAGTGGTAAGACTTGCACACTCAGTAAGCTGAGCTCTGCCTGTTGCTGCTATGTGCAGTGCTGGTGTCGTATTACACAGCCACGGCTATCCGGAGCGGAGGAAGAAGCTTGATGGTGGGTACAGGCTGAGGGACCTGCGTGGTGCCAGCCCCCTCCAGCCGTCAAATCCCAGCCAGTTCAGAGCCACAGACTCCCTCACCGGGAAGGCTCTGGTCACAGATCATTCTTCCAGGCTGCTAAAGCCTGCAGCTTAACGGAGCCCTGAACGAAAGGTTCACTCACCGCAGGAACTAACATAGTTACAGGACGCCTGCTGCAGACAGATTTCTACACAGATTGAGACATATCTCTAAATGCCCTCTTCATCTCCCCTCCCCACCACCTTTCCCCATTTCTCCCTGTGAACGAGGTGTGGAGCACCACGTAGCAGGGATATTATGCCCTCCCCTGCCTAATGTAGAGGTGGCAGAAAACACAGCAGGGAGCTGGAGCTCGCTATAATACAGTGACACGTGGGAGAAAAAGTCTCTTTTTCTCAATGCTCTCTCTGCCTTTGTAACTCCGGCTTCAGCCCATTAGAGACGGATCAGTTTAGAGGATCATTTGCATTCCCTTGGCCTATAAAAGGTGAGGAAGTCACTGCTCAGCAAGTATTCCCACCCATCGCACACCTGGTGCCAGGAGGAATTAAACTGATCTGAATGCAGTGCAAGGTACCAGCCCACTCACCTTCACAATGGGGTTTACCGACATACCTCTGATCTTGGAAAGTTGAAAAGCCCAGATATGTCCGTGCCATCTTAAATATGACATTGTGTTTATTGTCTTTTTTCCCCCCTGCGTGTCCCCTACCTTGCCCTTGTCAAAGTAATTGATAATTTCTTGGTAGAGCTGATCCTTCAGCTGTCCTTGCGTCGTTGCCTGGTAGCCGTCCCTCTGGGTCAGATGGGCTGCACAAGCCTCTTCGGACCACTGTGGGGGACACGACCAACGAGACGTGAAGACAGCACTGCGTAGTACTGTGCATGTATGCAGGTCCTGAGCATACTCTGAGACAAGGACATACCACGCATGCAAGAAAACACACACACGCGCGACACACCTGCACACATTCAATACACATGAGACAGGCACGGACATAGGCATAGACACATGCATACCAATGCGCATGCACACACATGCACGTACAAACTGATCATACATCACTGCTGAGGAGTGACACTGGTGAATTATAATGTATAATGAACTCTGTAAGCATTCTAGGGCAGGGATACAGAGAGCCCTGTGTGTGTGTGTGACTGTGTGTGTTGGGTGGGGGATACTGCTTGGCCCCTGCAAGAATACATCAGATATATTGATTTACACAGCAGCACTATAATATGCATTACCAAATCCACTGATTCTCTAAACAACCTGAGCCTAGAACAACAGGGAAGATTAAAAGGCAGGATTCTGCTGACCTAACACTGGCGTCCGCAACACACCGCTCCTACACACTGCTCCTACATGCTAAATAATGAGGACTCTCAGCGGCTGGACGAATCTAGCCCAGAATCAGATGGACACTTTTACTGGCCTTACTAAAAGGGCCCCATCACAATAGATTCACTGCCTTAGGAAAGATAACTGACATTTCACCACTGTTTTGAATTATGAAAGTCGTAGAGTTCCCAGAGGAATAATACGGGGTCGAACAAGACGTGAGGTTTATTAGCGAAACACAGCGAAACACAGCGGTGTGACACAGTCATGCGAGCACTTACAGTAACGTGCTGGCACGGAATCGAACCGCATCACCGCTCCGCCACTGTGTGCAGAGGAATTTCAGAGGCTTTCTGTAAATCCTCCTACAATGATTACATTTGAGTTTGACCGGCACACTCGGAAGAGCGGGGACGATGGGATCGGCTCGATACTGTCGCTCGACACAAAGCTCTCAAACGCCACGTCGATAGACGCCTCTCAGTAAATTAGACACGACTCTCTAGCAGCCGTGCAGAAGGGGCCGTCGGAGTCTCTTCACGAAGGAGCAATTTCATCTTTGATAAAGTTCATTTAGATCAATCAAAAACGACAGCAGGGACAAGGATGGGTGCAGTTGGGGGGGGGGGGGGGGATTGACTGTGACCGCATCATACAGGCTTCAGTCACAGCACCGGTGATCCTCCTCGGCCATTGTGCTCAAGCACGACAGAGGAGATGGTTCGCTTTTGCGACGGCTTCACACAACGAGCCTCTGTAGTGAGACGGCTCCTCACCCAGCGGCCCGAGCTAAAAATCAATCTAATTTTACAGTATAATAAGCTCCTCTCACCCTCCTCGCTCGACAGTCAAGTGTTCAGCGAGGAATTCCGCGGCTGCTTCAGAGACCACCGGAATTTAAAATAAATAGTTTCCACCCCCCCAACACTCGCCACTCCGCATGGAAAACTTAATACCATACCGCACTTCCACGGCCCTGTAGGGACCGCGACAAAGGCTCGAGCCGTAAGCTGTACAATTTTGAGCAAATATACAATGTGCTTCAGACGACTGGAGTAAAATGTACAGTGCTGTACTTTCCCAAGCCGTAGAGCTGACAAGATCTGAATCTGGCAGCTCAAGCCTTGGTAGACACCTTTCTGGAATGCTGCCTCTTCAATACCGAGTGAGCCCTGGTGACAGCCAACGTGTAGATAACTAATAGATTAACACTCATCCCACAGAATAGCCAATGTGACAGGTTAATCTTTCACACAGAGATATGCAAATATACCCAATTAGTTGAACTGTCAAGTGCCATCTATTATGCAACAAAAAGAGGTAAAAAAGCATACTAGAAATAATAACTAAAAAATAACTTTTACCAGGATAATGTAACTGGGCTAACTGATATTTTATGACGCTTCACAGAAAATGTTAGGGAGTCTGTCTTATTAAGCCACTGTATCAGCTAAATGGCACAAGCAGTGCCGGTCCATCAAATTTAAAAGGATTTAATGATGATGTAAGCAGGCGATGATCAGGGTCATAAAATGAGAACCACCTTCCCTGGTTAAGTGTACAGAAGTGGTGGCGGTCAGGGTTATAAAAGCCCTGGACCTGGAGCGGTTCGGTCGCAGACACTGATTGCATGCAACTGTGCGCCCGTCGCCTCTTTACATTAGATTACATCACATTATTGTCATTTAGCAGACGCTCTTACCCAGATCATCTTACAGAGGTTAAATTTTTTACATGTTTATACTGCTGGATATTTACTGTATAACACAGCAGGGAGCTGGAGCTCGCTATAATACAGTGACACGTGGGAAAAAAAGTCTCTTTTTCTCAATGCTCTCTCTGCCTTTGTAACTCCGGCTTCAGCCCATTAGAGACGGATCAGTTTAGAGGATCATTTGCATTCCCTTGGCCTATAAAAGGTGAGGAAGTCACTGCTCAGCAAGTATTCCCACCCATCGCACATCTGGTGCCAGGAGGAATTAAACTGATTTGAATGCAGTGTGAGGTAGCGGCCCGCTTACATTCACAATGAATCTCACAGATTTACTGTATCATTGATGTGGGAAAGTACAAAGCCTGTACATGTCCATGCCTTCTTAAAACCAATATTCCAGTACATTGTATTCTCCCCCCCATCTCTCCCACCTGAAGACAAAGGAAAGCTCTATCTTGCATAGTACATGGCTCTTGCACCATAACAAATTTATTAATTTCCATTCTGTAGCAAGATGTACTACACAGATTTGAAATCTTATCAAACAATCAGCACTGAGGGCTCTGGTTCCCAATGTTCTCATTCGATGCATTTTATAACAGGGTCAACTGGCCAGTGCTGGAAAAGCAATTTTGAAGAGGTCATTTCTAAAAGGTACGACAGAGAAGAGTAATTATGTTTGCACTGTATGTCTGCGTATGTATGTGCATGTGTGTATGTGTGTGTGTATGTGTGTGTGTGTGTGCGTGTGTGTGCGTGTGTGTGAATGCATCTACAGTGAAAAATACAATGCTACCATTTATATTCGTATATAGAGTACCAGTCAAAAGTTTGGATACACCTGATTAAGATAACAGGAAACATGCAGAAGAGACAAGACAGTTTCATCTAGAGATTTATGGTTAACTGCTTGAAATTGATGAATGTATGTAAAAAGAAGAACCTAAAATATAACTTTTTATTTGTTTAACATCTTTGTGGTCACTACATAATTCTATTTGTGTTATTTCATAGTTTGATGTGTTTACTATTATTCTAAAATATGGAAAATAGTAAAAATAAAGAAAAACCCTTCTATGAGTTGGTATATCTAAACTTTTGTATGGTACTGTATGGACATACACATAATGACAACCCCAGAAACGTCATTAAACAAATCAGTGATCCTGAACAAGCATCACACTAAGTGCTTATCCACAGTTCGTACGTTCTGCATCCCAAACCCACTGTGACATCACTTCCCGCCCTCGTACCCGTGCTGCACAAGTGATTTGCCTGAGAGAATGTGCCGGGGAGCTGATACCTTGAGCAGCTTGGCGTGTAGCAGCAGTGTGTAGGCCGCCTCGGTATAGTTATCGCACTCTTTGTGGAGGTCGCACAGCTTGTACAGGTACCTGGACACGATGGAGAAGGCAGTCGTCGGTAAATGCCAGAGGAGAGGGTGGGGGGGGGGGGGGTGGACAGAGAGAGAGAGAGAGAGAGAGAGAGAGAGAGAGAGAGAGAGAGAAAAGAGCGAAGGAAAGGGAGGAAAATCTCCCCAAAAGCAAACAATTACAGGCTCACGCCTTGACATTTCCGTTTTTTTCTTCCCACCATTAATAATCTGCCTCCCTCTCTTTTCTCGAAGCCCCACCTTTCGTAACTTCAGTGGAGGGCCGGAGCGGGATTCATTTGTTAAGATAATGAAAGCGTCCTGACAACCAGGAGTAGAGGAATTTGAATTTAAAGGGCATTCCTGTCTTGTGAATATTTCATTTAGAATCAAGTCAAATCCTCAGAATGAAACCGTTACATAATCCAGGCAGACTGACTTATCGCTGATGATGGGTAATTTCAATTTGAAAAGCATGAGCTCTTTTTCTTTGTCAGGTCAGTGAAAAGCAGCCAAGCATTTTGTTTTCCTGAAACTGTATGAGCAAAGCAATCGCTTATTTATATGAAAGACTGGAGCACCATGTCCTCATGGATGAACCCAGCGTTCACTTTGTAATTTAAGGCTGAGGAATCAATAAACATGGATAAATGGATGACTGGATACCTACTGTTATTATCATTATTATTACTGTTTATTACTGATGCCCTTATTGAGGGTGACTGGCTGGCTTTTATTTGAAAGTTCATCAAGCCTTATATGTCTTTGACGGAAGCAATTACTTTTTTCCAAGGCTTTAATGACAGCGTGCTGCTTCAGAGTAAAGGTCCATGGTTATGAGAACAGCACCACAAACAGTACTCCACACTAACATTCTCTGTGAGAAAAAACAACCCAGTGGCAAGAGACTCCACTTTGCCACACCACTTACCTGATGTACATCTCTTCTCTCTCAATCTCCTTGTAGAAGTTCTACAATAGAGGAGACACTTTTAGACACAAGGGAACAACAGAGCTCTCTGAAATGCAATTCTCAATGTTTAATGAGACAGTGACTTGCATGACCCTGCCTGAACAACCCAAGTGCTAGAAACATGAAATATGCTAATCAAACTGGAAGCTAGTAGAGGAGGAAGCGTGGAGCAGAATTCAGCCACACCTGTGGCCTGCAATTTAGAAAAAGAAAAGTTAAGTACAATCCACTCAAAATAGAACTTGTTGTTTCTTAGTTCAATAGTTGTTTACCTTTACACACTCAGCACAAAGAGGCAAGCGACCGGCGACAGACTGAAAATCACAGTTCATGGAATCATTTAGGAACCTATTTAGGAACTATTTGGGCAAGCAAATTTTAGGTGAAGATTAATGCAGATTAAGAAAGTACTGGATGATTAGAGAGAGAGGAAAAAGCCCTCTGTGGCACTGACTAGGTGTACCACACCACATTACAGTCTGTCCACTGTAACGGTCATATTTATTTTAGAATTACATAACATTATTTATTCGCTACTCAGTCCCCTTATCCTGGGTGATTCAGGTATATTATATTGTTATTTTATCCTTTTGTACAGTTTTATTCTCAGAGAAGCAATTGGGGTTAATTGCTTTGCTCTAGTGTCCAATGGCCTTGGATCTGGACCCGGGTTCAGTCACCGTACTGACATACTGCCATCTGTTATGGTGACCGTGCGTGTACAAAGAAGTCTCTCAGCCACGCACAGAGCAACAGGCCACCCTTTTGGCCTATTCTGTGACTGCCTCGACTGTGCAAGAGATTTCAAGCAAATACGGGCTGACGTATCTGTACTGCAGCTGCTGGATGTTTTTTAAACAGCCATGCTAAATACCACGTAGGTTCCAGAAGCTCTTGTGACTTCTAAGGGCCGCCGACATTCCTCGGCTACCTTTTAGAAAATCATCACTTCCCCGCTCCGAAGATGTCGGGAGAGGCGGTGGCATTCAGCGCGACGGCGAACCCGGCAGCCGCTTTCGCGCTCCCCTTTGAGGCCACTCCGGGAAATGTTATGCGCTCCTCCGCGGAGGCGCCTCTCTCTGATCAAGGACGAAGTGAACGCACGGCGTCTGATACATATTCAGAGCCCTCCGCGTTCATTCATATGCGTCATTACCGCTGTCAGCCTGCATTACGCCTCCTGATTTGATGTTGAATAATCCTGCTTACGGTAAATCAAATTCTGATTCAAGTGCTACTCATTCTCCTTAAACATATTATTAGGAATATGAAAGTTTAAGATCAAACCCTTCAATTTTTCCACATTGCTCAGAAAATCATAAGTCTTCTTCATAAATTGTTTAGTGTTTGAGTGTGCATTTTTCCTGACTCTTTAATATCTTGGTCAGAAAACACAAGTGCTATATATGCTAGGCACTTGCTGATAAAAATGCTGGATTGGATAACTGGAAATGTAACAGTTTAGAACTAAGAACAAGCTGCATTTTATTTTATCAAATATGCTTACAAGATAATTAATTACAATTGCTATTTCCTTTTCTCAACAGCCTCAGAGATTCAAGTTAATGCACTGGGAAAAAAAGCCCGAAAGCCTATTTTTCATCAGAGAGGATTGCTATCAACTCTAAGACAATAAGACATACATTTCATTCATTATGAAATAACTGCATGTCTGTGTGCTTACCACTTCCTTGTGCAAGCAAAGTGCTGTATGTGATCTACACAATATGAACATGCATGTGCATGTGTGTGTGTGCGCATGTATGTGTATTTATGTGTATGCCCATATGGTGTACTTTTATTGAACCTTGAGTAATGTGTATAGCTTACATTATAGCAAATGGCACATTATGGCATTCCAGTTTTAACTAATAAACAAATTGATGAATCAACCAGTCAAACGTATATTCAAGAGGCGGGGGCGTGGCCGCGTTCCTCACCAGCACGTTGACCGTGCAGCTCATGCGGTTTTCCTTGTTCTCGTCGTGCATGATGGTCCTGTAGTCCAGCAGCCTCTCCAGCAGCCTCACCACCAGCGTGACGAAGTTCTCCCCGCTCCTGGCCAGGTACTTGTGCTTCCGGCAGTGCTCGAGAAGACTGGTGCCAAGGAGTGGGCGGGATTAAAGCAACACTCAGGTTACTTTACCCTGTGTCATTTATCTGATTACACAGCATCATACATGCAGCCTCTGTTTCACCGATTACATTACATTACTCTCATCTAGCAGATGCTCTTATTCAGAGCGACTTACATAGGTTACAGTTTTATCCCTTTATACAGCTGGATATTTACTAAGGCAACTGTGGTTTAATATCTTGCCCAAAGGTACAGCAGCAGTGCCGTAGCAGGGATTCAAACAAACAACCTTTAAGTTACAAGCCCTGCTCCTTACCACTACGCCACACTGCTGCCCACGTAGCCATCAGTGCAGCTCACTAAAATCACATTTACTGAAATGAGGAGGGTGAAACCAGCAGGGACCTAACAGACGCTGGAACATGCAACCTCCTGGTGAAACCACCACGCCCCACTACTCATGTAAATAAAGCCAAAAACAGTGCAAGGAACAGAGTTTTCATATTCAACACAACAGCAGTGGCAGCAACTACAACAGAAAAAACACCCAACTGTCACAGGATCATTATTACCAACAGTTGTTTGGAGGGGGGTTGTTGTGCTGTAATTATCATTATCTAACTTGTCTGGGTTTCCGGTGCGATCCAGGCCTTTAATCAACACTCACATTTTCTGAAAGAGGACTTTGTACTGCTCGTCTCCTCGGCCCCCTTCCACCTCGTGATCCAGCTTGGTGATGATCTCGTTCTCAAACTGCAATTAGATGGCACAAGCGTAAATAATCAGCGCGGCTAATTTTTCATTTCATTAGTGTCGCCTCTCCCTCTCTCTCCCTGGTTTTGGCGTTTGGCGGAGGGAGGTTGGGGGGGGGGGGGGGGGGGATGTACGGGGGTGGGGGGGAGGGGATCAGTTCGCCTTGCTTAATCACCCTTTTTTCAGCCCCGCTGACTGTGAGCTCATATTAATCTGTTCATTATCACTCGCTAACTTCCCTCTCTTGACTGGACGGAACTAGCTGCAGCCAAGTACCATGCTACACTCTGCTGTTGCGTGCTGTTTTGCTGAGGAGGTGGTGGCGACCACAGTCCACTCCCACCACCCGTCCTGGGACAGTGATTCATGGAGCTAATACTGATTGTATTTGTATATGGCGGCTGCATAAAAATAGTTTTATAGTGCTGAAACAACCCAATTTGCAATGCCCGCATGATGTGTTAGCGTGTCAGCTGGCGGCGGAAGGCCTTGCCAGGATGGATGCAGTGCCGTACTCTGGTAAAGTGTGGATTTACGTGGTGCTGAGAGAACCCAGTATAAAGAGAACACGCTTCGCCTGTAAATGAGGTCGGGCCAAACTGAAATTGATCGCACCTCACTTCTCTTTCAATGAAGCCGCGGCTGACAGGCATATATACTGTAACACAAAGGCTTCTTCTCTCTCCGAACATAAAGGGGCGCGGTATTGGCGGATGAAGGGGAACGGGCAGGTTTTGGGAGCTGGCCATTGGGACCAGGGACCTGATTTAGCAGAACCTCCCAGAGTTTTCAGTGGCACTGAGAGCCGTACCCGAATGAGAACAGCCCAAGATTAATTCGCCTTCGACCGATACCAAATCCCCTCAACAGATATTTATAAGCGCAGGATGACTTTTAATGACGGAACAGCTGGGACCAATCAGAAGGCACCATGTGTGCCGGACAGCTGACCCTTAAAGATGCTATTAGGCGGATTACACGGCAGAGTGAGCCAAGGCTGTCCATTCCAGCTATGCGGGTTTAGGAGTTGTGAACTCGTCGTGAAATCAGAGCGCATTTCCGCGCAGGTGACACTATAGATGTGATCCAAAGAGCATTTTACAGATATTAGTAACAGAGGAAGCCGCTGTTCCTCTTAGGGCACATTCGGCTTTTTCCTGCCCATCACAGACTGACTTCAGGCAATATCAGACTCTAAGTGGCTGAATCAACACTGCAATTTCACCCTCTCTCATATCTACAGGTGCCCAGCACTCTGTGTTGAGAATAAATCAACAGAAATACGGTCTGAATACTAATGGTCTTGTGTGTGCCTAACAGCTTATTTCTACAGGCACATAGTGCTTTATGAATCCTGACTTATTTGGAAGATGGTTCTCTTGGTTGCACTGACATCGGCCTGGCTGAGTCACAGGACTGAACGTTTTACCCAACAGAGAATTGATGCTCGGCTGATGTATCATTTCAATGATTTCAGCTATTCACCAATATGACTTCCTACATAACCATAGCTGGTTTATGCAACCAAGTAAAGTTCATTGTACACCAGTCTTGCGGTAATGCCTGTATTTATGCCACAACCAGGTATTCACATATATATATATATATAACTGTGAATATATATATAATATGATTGAACCTCACCTCAGTTTAAAGCTTTAATGTGAGTTATTATTATAACTTAATTCAGTAGCAGTATTTTATTTTATGTGGTTTGCAAACTTAAATTTAATTTTTCTGAAATATCATTTATTTAATACACTGGAAGTAATTCAAATGTGTTTGTTTCCTATTTCCAAAATTTTTACAGTCCTATCATATGGCTATCAGCAGATGTGGCGTTTGGTGCGCTTGGCTTCATAAACAGCATTGATATCAGTCCCAGAACTCCATTATGGGTTGGGCTGTAGAGAGAGTATTTTCTAGAGCTGACTAACCCTTTGGAAGCTCCGGGTGAAGTGGAACTCGCACTGCATCATGTCGAAGAAGATGGGAATGGTGGCCTTCCTCAGCTCGATCTCTGGGACCAGCGTCATTTCCAGAATGGGACCCACCATCTCTGGGATGAACTTTATCTTGTGAGGACCTGTCAATCACAGCATGGAAGAGAGAGATAAAATCCATGAGGGGCTTATCGTAAACAGCACTCAACCAGCATCACCATATCTCCCTGGATTGTTGGATAGGAACCTGGCTGCACCTGGCCATAGTTGGATAAGAAGCCCCCACCCACAGCCCACCAGAGCCTCCAATAGCCATCCACCTAGTCACCGAAGTTTCTGGATGTATGTAGTGAAATGATGGATATTTTCATTTACTAGCCTTTATTGGCTTCTAACGGCAGTGCCCCACCTGTGATTGATCCTGCACCCTGTGGGTGACAGGATCAAATCCTTAACCAATTCACATGGCCTGGGCCACCCCACACTGCATTAACCAGCACTCTGAAAAACACAACCTTCTGGAAGGAAATGTTAACACCAAGCGTTTATCCTTTTTGTCTTTTAAAGACCATCTAGTTAATCTGTTCTCTGTAGTTCCACATAATGAAGTATTCTGGTTTTGAATTTCACATACAAAATCCTATCTGATATAAATATTAGCAATTAACTGATGATAATTAAGCCATCCCAGTCAATGTCAAATGATACAGCACTGACTTGATCTGGGCTGTAGGGCTCAGTCTGCACTAAGAACTAGAGTCCCGTAATCAACTCTTTAACACCGCCCTCAATCTCTTCAAGGGGCTGCAATTTTACAACACCTCTTCCACCTTTTGAGTGCGACATCCCTCCAATTGCGTTAATTCAATCATTCAGCATCATTAAACAAACACAGCACAGCATCCCGCGGCTTCTCTACACGACAAGAGGTGGGAGGGCCAAACAAGACAAGACCGATCTGACCCAGAGGAAGACTTCCAACCGCCACAGCCGTCCATAATAATGGGAGGGAAAATGAGAAAGCACCAGAATTGACAGGCCGCAGCTGGCCTTGAGTGAGGCCTTAGCAGGTGCGAGAGTGGAGCCGTCAACAGGCATATGCCAGAGATTCTGTTGGTCCAGCTGTATGGAGAGGCACATTGCGAACTCCGTCTCATCACTCTGAATTAGCGCCGCCCTGCTTAATGTTGGGGCGCCAAGCTGCGCAAGGTTTCGCTGGAGAAGCTGAGGGGTTGGGCTCCTCTGCTCCCTTTCGCTGGGGATTGGAGGACCCGCTTGAAACCAGATGTCAATCAATCAAAGTCTTGGTAATTTCTACCCACTCCACGTCATGTCCTTGTCAAGTGCTCCCGCAACATCTCAGATTTGGACCACCAGCCCGGCAGTGTTCAAGCCTCCCATTAATTAAGGCTGCTCTCGGGACAAAAGTAATTTGTTGAAGTGAAGTCCTCAGAAGCGAATCTGGATTTCTGCTCTTTTGAGCTCATTTCCCCGTTTGTCTTCATTCCCCTGACGTTTATTAGGTGGCTGATTTTCAGACTGTTGCCTCAGGTACAAATGAGTTCACGAGATGGAAATCACAGTGAATGAATAAATCCAATGTAAGAGCCTTAATTAGGCCCGCATTAGCTCAAGCACACAGGTGACTAAAATCGCACCCTGCTATGATGCTAATAAAAGAGGAGTCCCTTTTATCAACTCTCTCTTTTTGCTGGGTGATTTCTCCTGCTGTGGCTTCAACACCCATCATGACACCATAGAAGACTTCAGTGTCCCGTTAAGTGTAATGTATTATCTGACCGTTGCTCAATTTTGTACCCTCTTTAAATTTTAAAAGATCACAATGTGAAGAGATTTAAATATACCCTTGGTTTCTTAAAATCTGCAGGTGAGTTTTTGTTTAAAAAAAAATCAGTAAGAATCTGCCAGGCAGTACTTTATGTATGTGATTATGACACTGACATTCAGTGACACTGAGCAGATACAGTGAGTGACTTACCTAAATTATACCACATGTCTCGAATTTCAAATCCAATCTGTCGTCTCATGTCCTGGTATCTAAAACACAAAATAAAGGAAGAAATAACAAACATCACATGACCTACATGATCTACTTAATCAGTGATGGTAATTCTATCATCAAAAAACAAACAACATTGTACGCATATGGATTTTAGTATGTGAATTTTGGATATGGATTTGGTGAAACAAAAGTGGCTGGGGATGATTTTGGGGGTGCGGACTCTGTCAAGGTGTCTGTGGATTTGCTCATGCCCTCCTTGTGAACCAGTCTCCACGAAAACAGACTGAAGAGTCCTTCCCACTGACTGACCTGCCCTGTTCCAGCACCAATTCACTCTGCCATGTTCAAGCACCACCTGACCACCATCCACTGCATGACACAGACAGTAAAGACCTCAATGTCTGGAGCTGCTTTCTCAGGGTCTACCTGGCTCTCTCAATGATGGAGAGTGGGTGTGTGAGTGACCCCTCCACAATGCGACAGGTATCACAGCAGTCTGGTGGAGGAGGTGACCAGACACCTGCGGACAATGCCATCCCGTGGCTGACAGGTGGCGCCATTGAGAGCAGTTGATGCCGCTTTTTCTGTGTGACATTGGGACAGGAGCGGAGATGTCTCCTGACGCTGCTCTTTATGCGACCCCCTCGTTAATATAAATTCACAGCCTCAGTCGCGCCCTGACATTTCGGAGAACCTGAGGCACCCAGCGGAATTCTTATACCCTATCGACTGCTTTGCCAATACTTTTCAAGGAGCTGTAATTAATGACGACAAGGACGGGATATTAGAAACTATTTAACGAAGAAGAAGCAAAGCTGTCTTCCTCCTGGCTGGCTCGCCGGTTCCTTAGTCTATTCCCATCAGCAGAGCTATATCTCCACAGCTTGTAATACTGTTACTGATTTATTTCAATTATATTATATTAAAGTATTATATTACAAATATTTTAAGATGAGTGGAACCATTCACTTTATGTGGTAATTAAAATACAGCATACATGTTTGCATATTACTTTGGAAATGGTGTCCTTTTGTCCTTTTTGCAGCAAGTAAAAGGACCCTGACAAAGGACACAATGTTCTGCAGTCTGGTGTCAAAACGTTATGTATTATTAAATGCCTCACAAAAAAATGTTTAAAAATAGGCTAAAGGATAAAACACCAACAAAAGCAAGTCAATTCAAACTACTTTATCCACAAAGCTTGAAACACAAACGATCAACAAGCACTTAACTTTGGAGAGAATTTCGAAGCTGAAAGCTCACTCTCTCCCTGTGGCAAACTCTGTCTCTCTAGTGTTTCTGAAATTTTAATTTGCTGCATTTCTACATCTAAGAGGTAAAAACAAACAATCCCCTCATCCTCCCTCCCTCACTCCCTCCTCCCCACCCTGAAAAAAAAGAGGTCAGCTTTGACCTGCAACGTGAATGAGTAATAGTTTGTCACGATGCCGCAGCGACGGAGAGGGAGTCAATCAAGCACAGCGTCTGTCAGCTGTCAAGGCCCGGCCACACCTGTCAGAACCTGGGAGATGAGGGCAGAGTGGAGCTGACAGACAGGGCTGCACGCTCCGAATGGAACAGATAGCAAAAGGGTTTTTTACGAGGGCTGCTGCAATCAAGGGGCCACTGAAGGGCCACGGCACGCGGTCCGTGACAATGACGGAGAATGAATTGTTCTGACGGGGGCATGTTGACACAGCCCACGGCTGAGGCAAACAGCACAACGTGCAGCCAGCTTCTCCTGGGCCGGAGCTGTTCTGAGATCAGTTAAAGGTTTGAGCAGTGGAAAAATTCATAACCCAAGCCTTCCTAGCCTCACAAAGCGTGTTTGTTTGCATATGTGTGTTTGTGTGTGTGTGTGTGTGTGTGTGAGAGAGAGAGAGAGAGAGTAGGTAAGTATGTGTGTGTTTCCAACAGAATTAAACACACAAGCTTGAACGTAGCCATGATAAATGGCAGATTAGAATTCATTAGCACACTTGGATAAGGCACTCAAACGTCTGCACACTCAAAGTGACACGCAATGAGCCCTCTTGTCATCCTAACTCACTGCGCACAAACTGCGCTTGCAGACAAGTCAGCTTTTTGTCATCTGTCTTGGCAAACTGGTCAGTAATTGAGAATGAGAGATCCTTTGTTTTGCTTTGCCATTTCAGTAGCGCTCGGAGGCACGGCGCTAACAGCAAAATCTAATCAAGCCGCAGTCGGTGGGCTCTCGAGCTGCGAGAAATAAACAGCGCTGGCTGCCCATCCACTTTGCTCCAAACTCTGTCCGAACCGCAACCGTTCGGGACGCCCAATCTGAAGTTGATTCCAATTAAAGCGGCTACATCAGCATGGCGCTCACCTCCAAACCTCATTAACATGAACAGCCATAAACAGCAGCGTAGCCGGAGAGCTGGAGACCTCTGTGCGGGGTTCAGCTCGCGGGGAGGTTTGTTTATAACTTAAACCGCTTGCGCTGATGTTTGTTTACGACTTGAAAAGCTGGCAGTCGTGTTTATCACTTGCGAGCTCACCATGAGGTTGATCAATTTCCAAAGCTCACGGAGAGGGAGGGGAGGAGGAGAGAGAGCATCTTAGCTTGCCCTCATTGGTTCCTCATCCCAGTCCCCAGACATACAGCGTGCAGAGATGTACTGCCTTGCAAGCGCACTCATATATCGAGTAGAGTGACATGTATAATACATTCAATGTATGAATTGCAGCATCATAAAATAGATATTGAAGCACTGGGACTTTGGACTGACAGTAATGTAGCTGCCTTTTAGTTTCTCCTCCCAGATGTAAAATCTGCAGTATTCCCAACACCTTCAACATAATTATATGATGGAACAATCGGCCCCTGTCGCGGGAACGGCCGTTTGAGAACCGGGGCCCGGGAGCAAGAGGGACGTGCAAAATCTGGTCCTCTCTGAACGCCTCCCACGGATCCCATGACTCCTTAAATGAGAGGATTGGATTTCACTGTTCGACTTCAAATACAGAGCCAGGAGAGCCGTGCCTCCCCCCAGCCAGCCTCCCTCCTCTCTCCTCGGATAAAGAGCATAATCCCCTCTGGGCAGGAAACAGGGCCGCTCTGGGGAGCCACGACAACAAAGGAGACGCTCGGGGACGGAGCAGCGGGGGAACCGAGAGGGGTTTAGTAGAATATGAGCTCACATGGGCGTTATTGTGCACCCCTCCGGGTGCCTCTGGGGCGTGGGGGGACACAGCTATAGAGGGTGGCGTGAAATGCGATTTTCGCTCCCGACTGGGCAGGGCAGCCCGCTTGGACGCGTGTTAACAGCGGTTACCGCCGTGTGCCTTTTCAGACCGAGTCTGCATACTTGGCTGGGAATGGAGAGGAAGATGAGGAAGGCGCATCATTCCGGCTTTATGTGATCTTCATGTGAACATGCGCACTTTTAAAGGATTGTTTTTTTTTTTTAAACCTTGTTTAATGAGAATGCCGATGAGGACTTGGCATGCTTTGGGTTTTAGCAGTTGAAAATGATGACAGTATAAGATCAGATCTGGCCAATTTTGAAAACTGATAACTTGTCTTTTCCTTTCTTGTCTCACATGAAAAAAGAGACTTAAAGGTAGTGAGTTCAATAAAGGTAGATAAATAAATAAACACCTCCCTTTACAAGTCCAATGCAACATCAAACACATTTTTACCACATCAGACACTTCATAGCTCAGAGCTTCCAGGAAGTTAGAAAAGCACAAAAGCAGATCGTTTTGGATCAAGGCAGCTGTCAAATGTAACCTGAACAACTGTAGCTCACAACAATGGGTTAAACAATATTGTGAGTGAAATTCCCTGGAAAAAAAATGAAGGCAGGCTGTTTATCTAATCTCCCAGTGCTAATAGTCCAGAAAATATGAATCGCATTTGCATCACACTGTATGATGTTTACATCTGCACTTGGCACTGCTAAATATGGATACTTTCCAAAACAACAGAAACATGAAAAATGCATGTGAATCATCTCAAAATGAAGGAGTGGAATATTCATAATGCTAAAACATGCTCAACTTTCAGTTGCTGCCAACTGCAAACTTTATGCGTGGGCAACCCATACTTTTAAATTGTAAAGGACATTTTTCATTGATTGTCAAATGCTAGCAAATGTGTAAAGAAGAGCTTTAGCGATGAATGCTAACTGTTCTTTATTGACAATGGTATTCACAAAACCTCCATGGTGTTTCCATGGTGATTACCTGTTTCACACATCCCTCACAAACGTATGTGTTGTCTACAGATGCGACTGACACACAGGGCATGCCACCGAGAGGCAAAAGCATGTATCTCTACACCCTGAAGGTTGTGGCATCGAATCTCATGAATAATCCTGTTTTTCCACCCTCGAGCAATGCACTCAGATACATACTCAACTACATATGTTACAGAATGTGCACAGCGTCAAACTGGGAGCAATATCAGGTGCCTGGAGCGGTCAGAGTGTCTGCCAATCAAATACATAATAAAAAAAAAAACACATTGTAATGAGATGTAATAAATATTAACACAGTGTGGAATCAGGGACACTTAAACAATTCGACTGAAAACAGCAGCTTGGGTTTCACTACGATCAGGGGAATGAGACCACAGCAAGCACTCTGTGGCTAGAAGGAACGCCAGTCGCCATGTGAATCAGAGACCCACATCCAACACGGGCCCCAGTGGGGACTCCTACTGAGTCACAACGCTATGAATTATTGAGTGTGATTCCATGTATCGCCAGGGCTGAGGCGCGCTTTTTGTGCCCGCCCGAGGTAAAAAAACAACTCACTTGTGGAAGATCTTGGCTCGTTTGTCGCTGGAGAAGTTCTCCAGCTGGAGGGACTCCTGGGTGAGGAAAGCCACTGCCAGGTGGAAGTAGTTGTTCCACAGCTGTGAGGGACAGAGACAGAGCTGGTCAATGCCAAAGCCTACGCTCTCAGGTACAGGTAAGTGTCACTCTGCAACTTACTGCAATTAATCCACACCGACCACCACACCTTCCATTTCACTGAGGGAAATATAATGAAAGCACAAGGGTAGCGCTTAATTTTGGAGTTTAAAAGTTGCACTGGATATGAGCGCCTCTTATCCAGAGCACCACAAGGTTGCTGATTCGATTCCCCGCTCTGTTCAATTCACTCTGGATAAGAGCGCCTGCTAAATGCCAATAATGTAATGTAATGTAAAAGTAATGCATTCCTCTCTCAAAGTCAGGTTTGTGTTTGAATCAGCAGTAACCAAGTGAATGAACTGAGATTTGTCACAAACACCTTTGATTGCACCAAGGCTATGAAAGAAGCATTAGGGCATTTTATTTCATTAGACTATTCTAAGTATTAACTTACTATATAATCAAAAGAAGTAAACTGTATCAAAAGAAGCAAATCCAACCATAAATATCTCCCGTACACATACTGTATATATTCACAACCGTACACACACACACACGTATGCTAAACAGCTGACTGGATTCTGGATTCCCAGTACTTTAATTTGAAATTTCATGAAAAATAATAAAAATACAAAATTTATGTTCACATATAAATATCTATTCTAGGAACTCAGCATCCTCATATTTCTGGTCAGACAGAACTGAACCTAAAATGCTTATCGGATTCATTTCAGGGGTTGACATAAAAGAAAACATCGATGACCACTGTCAAGTTTGAGTTTGCCGATGTCAGTCAACGGTCCGTCACTTACTTGAAGCTCGAAGTTGGTCTGATCGAGGAACTTCTTGTTCAGCACGGCTGCATACTGATTAATAGCTCGCAGAAAGACTCTGAAAGACAAGAGAGCTCTTCATTAGCGACTAATCAGATAAGCAGTAATGACTCCCTGCAAATAAAGATAGTCCCAATTCCTTCACACATATTCTCAACATTTTCTGTTGTCTTCTTCCCCCGTTTGAACTTGAATATGACGTCATGACATTGATAGGACTTGAATTATGAGGACGTCTTTCCTTTTTTTTTTTTTTTGAATTCCTGTGATCTCCTGCCACAGAAAATGAAGCCTGTGTACGCATCACGACTCATATTACCATTTGGTCCTGCTGAAATCAACTTTAATTAGTGCCATTCATCGGCAAACTCACTAAGCCGGAGCACTAAAATGGATTCGGAGATCAATTTTAGACGCAAACAAATGGATCCACAGGAGACCTTCGGTGCACCTTTAATATTCAGTCTATAACATAATTTAGCATGTAAGTTATGCTATGGCATTGCAACAAACTCCTAGGTTAAGCCATTTATTAAATTCCAATCACTAACTGTATTTGCTGTATGCATTTACTAATACATGGACATTCCTTCGATGCTTGTGTATTAGAGTTCCCGTATTATATCGCTGATGTTTACACGACAACATCCTTCTAAATCTCTTTTTTTCCGCCAGTGAGGCAACATCGTTACTGCAGCGAAGCACTTACAACTCATTTGGAAACAGAAAGCAATAAACACAGGTTATTAACCTTGAAACAATGTGTAATGCCTCTTCCCCATTGACCCTCGCCTGCCGTAATGCGAGGCTCGCAATAAATAGCTCACCTACATGGGGAGCTGAAATAAGACACAGATGATAAACTTAAACGCTCAGAGAGCAGACAGACATTATCAGGGAGAGGGAGTGAGACCAGACCACTTACTCAGATTAGAAATAAAAGCAAATGAATGATGGCATGGCTTCGCAAATGCCGAGTTATTGGCCCATTCTATTCGCTCACAGGAATACCGCTTGCGTGTGCTTACTAATACTGTGCATTGCTCATAATATATCTTTTTTTTGGTTCTAGGAGCAACGTTACAATGTGTAGTTAATTAACTTTTTAAATTGCATACTCTGTTTTACTGCGCAGCATGCCTTTAGTGCTGTTTTAATATCCACTGACTGCAATTTACTGCTGCTACAGTATGAGCACACTCTAGTTAAGTGCACAGTGTCACAACAGGACTGAGCAAGTGCGCTTGACGAGTTGTATGTAGGATCTAAGGAGTCTTAAAATACAAAGGAAGTTACTCATCTACAATACAAGCGGCAGGAAGCTTTTGCCATCCACTCTGGGTGGCATGTGGACTAGGACTTATAAGACTTACGAGTAATCAGAAGCAGGACATTCAACATCACCGCAGCTTGGCATTGACTATAGATTTGATTTGAGGGGAAAAAATTCAAACCTGAGGGTGCTCCAGGCAAAACAGCCATTCCATCGCACCCACCTCACACCAAGAGTAACATACATCATATCTCACATACAGATGAATATATGAAAGGATACTAAAAAATTCACGGTTCTAAGTAGAACATAAATCATACATAAATCAGGTATTAATATTTGAAAAGCATGACTCGGATGGCCATCCCTGTGATAGTGTTGTTAATTCTGTCTACAGTCCCAACTACCACTAAAACACAAGGACCAAAATGTTGCTGCTTATACTCGTTTGTGCTCAGTTGCCACACATATGAGAGGGGCTACAGTATAGAAAGGCTTTAATTCTTATAAAGCACTTCAACACTTCATTCCAACATTCATTGCATTTATTCATTGCCCTTTCCAGTCCTGATGGAGACAGTGGTTTACATTACATTATTGTCATTTAGCAGATCCTCTTATCCACAGTGCCTAACATAAGTTACAGTTTTTACGTGTTATCATGTAAAAACAGCTTTACATGTATACGATTGGATATTTACTGGGCTAGGTACCTTCAGGGTTCAACAGCAGCGCGCAAGGGAATTGATCCAGCAACCTCTAGGTTATGAGCCCTGCTCCTTACCCGCATGCTAGCCTGCCATCACCCTCAGCTTTAAAGGAAGCAGGAAAGCCTGCTAGATTTAGTCAGAAATGAGTGGCCCCATGGCTGTTGGAAGAAGTCTGCCTGGAGACTATTATCTGAGAGCTCCATTACGTACAGTACGCGCCTCATAATCCATAAGGATTCCCCGGTACTCCCTTTCAGTCCAGATTCATTTAATCAAGAAACCCCCGTAAACACAGCCGCCTCTAATCCACCCATCATCGACGACCTTCTTGCGCAAGGTTAATGTTTTTAAAATGCTCTTAAACGGCTTTCAAAGTGAGCATTACGACATCCAAATCAAATTTTCCACAGAGCACAAAAAGTATAAATATGGATTGATGCAAAAAAAATATATATATTATTGAACGTGGTGTTCTTTTTTTGGTTACAGGGTGAATCTCGACATTATGCCTCATTCTTAAAGCTACTCTCTTGAATGTTGCCTCCTCTATATATATAATTATCTTTTATATATAATTAGCTTTTATTTGTTTATGCTTTCACATAAACAAATAAATTGTTTATTGTACACTTTTGTACACTATTGTAACTTGATGTTCAACTTTAAAATGTTTTCATTTTCCACCACAGAACTATCATTTCTAAAAGTCTCACCATGACAACACCAAACCCCTGTGGAGAAAGATCACTCACACTGAGTACTTTTAGGCATCTAGACCTCTGGAAAGTCCCCCTCATTTGACCAAAACTGCATACAGTGAATGCAACCAGACAGGAAGTACTAAGCACATTTGTACTGGTCTTTGAGCAGTAGACTACAAGCTACATTGCTTTGCTGGAGTGGCTGGAGTCTAATTCCTTCCATAGAAAAACCAGAATGTGAAAGCAATGGCTAAAACACTACCGTTTCAGGAAATGCTCCTAAATAATGAAAGAGGTGATTGGGAGTATGATGTGTCTGAGGTGGGCGAGGCCGACAAACCTGGCACTGATGAATCTCAGTACTCAACTAAACAACAGCCCTTCCCAGTGTGTTAGTGCTCCAGGTAGTGCAACGCACACACACAGACAGCATTTCTGGTGGCAGCAGAGGCATTTTTTCTCCTTTTCGGGGACAGGTATAGCTACTTTTGTTATTTTCTACTGAGTTGTCACTGTGGACTTCGGCAGTAAACGCTTGCTGTTATTAGTTGTTCTTCCCCAGCTAGCAATGAGAGAGACATCTAGCTAGGACCACAGAAACACCAAAGCCATGTCCATTTCAGAATGTCTGTCTACAGTCTTTTTTCCCCTAATTGAAAAATGTAACATTTTTTAACTGACAACAGCGTATCCTCAATTGATAAGCTTGTGTCTGCATTTGCAAGTTACAAATCTGCAGCAAAATGTACAAACAAACAAAAGCCTCATTGCCTTTCCCCTCTGCACTGAAATGTGAAAGCATTACATTACATAAACCTAATTTATATCACATATCATATACTATTGTTGAAATTCATTAGTATCTATTTTGAGTGGAGTGTCACTCCAAAATGCTTTGAGGTGGTGTTAAACGTGTTGGCTCCTCTGTGGCAGACCGTCTCAGCCAATCCTAAGTGAACAATGCCTCTGGGGTGTCCGCGGTTTGCATCCGTGAGAAAGCGATTAGCATCTGACACTGACATTTCATTAGCTGCCTGTGAAGTGTTTTACAGGGCATTGGCAGCACACTGTCACAAAGCTTGCTGTAAAAGCATTAAGACATTAGCATGCAAACAAATTTGAGAACCCATCAATCAGGCCTGTCCCCTGCCTGGCTCTCCGTGATATGACTTGAATGGCTATGTGAGACGGAGAAACGAACGATGTCAAGAATGTCAACAGAGTCCTCACTAACACAGGAAAACCACACCAACATTTCCACAGCACTCAGTCACAGGATATTCTGCTGTTTCACCAGGGTCTCCATGACACAGAGAAACACCACCAGCACCTCCACAGTACTCAGTCACCATGGGTCCACAGCTGCCGTTTCACTTTTTTTGGGAGTGAGAGAGAAAGAAAGATGGGAGGACAAAACCCAAGTCAAGGAGGTGGGTGAGAAAAGAGGCTTCAGGAGACAGATTAAAGCAGGTACGAAAGTCCCTTCATTAATTCCGAAGTGTGCTTCCTTAATGGGCCTTATTGCGGCGCTCGCCCCAAAACGTGGCTCCCCATTCTGTTTGGTGAACAGGATGGCCATAAATCATACGAGAACCTGCGCACGGCAGGACATTAACGTACTCTCAGCCCCGGCGGACACCACCCTGCATTAACTCAGACAGCGAGCCAATCGCACTGAGACCGGCAATGAAGGACAGCTGAAGGAGAGGGGCCGGCGTCCATCGGTCCTCCAGCGGGAGGTGCTGCGCTGGGATCGCAGGGGATCTGAGGTCATGTGGTTCAAACATTCAAGGGCCCCCTTTCTGTTTTTGAATGGCAGCCGCAGGAGCGGGGTGACACAGGTCGCAGTGAGGCGAACATATCTCAAATGTGGGCTAGCGGTGGGCAGTGTGGACTGTCAGTGTGAGGACCCCTACGGGAACTAAAGAGAGAACACTGTACAGATTGCTGGCGTGGCGCTACAGTGTGAGTTGTGAGTGCAACTCGTAGACATGAGGAGAGAAAGCAATTTACAGATGGCCCCCAAATTCCAGTTTTACAAATAATATGCACAAACACACACATATGCATATTTAACATTAACATTTATTCATCTGGCAGACACTCCTATCCAAAGCAACTTACAAATGAGGCAGAGTACAACACGAGCAAAAAGCCACGTAAGGAGGTAAAATATCAGAAGCATATGCGCATATCGCATGCACGCACATGCGCACACACACTGTCTTTAGTAAAAAGGAACCAGCAAACTTTGAAAATAACCTTTGAAAATAAATACAAATAAAGAAAATATTCCTAAAGGGCACTGAGCATGGCTATGAGGCCTGAAAGCACAACCATCGGGTTACTAACCCTGGGACAATCAATCTCCCCGTGGTGCTAGTCTTTAGTTCATTCTGACAGACCATTTACTCTTTATGCATATTCCTTTAGAAGAAAAAAAAAAACTACTGCATTCTGTACCAGTATCAACAAGTGCTCATTTAAATCCTGCTCTATTTATATATTAAACATGACATACAGAACATAAGAAGAGATGTATCTGAAGTAGGGCCTCCTAAATAATAAATCTGCTGACAAAAAAAATACGAGCTGGTGGCATTCGCGAGCTTGTTGCCGCTTGTCAGCCAGGGAAGCTGCGATTTGATTTTAAACATGAGTTTAAAGTGAAAAGCCTTCCGTCTGGGGGACTTGCAGTCAAAGTCACAATTTCCATCTTCATACGGAATCAACAATTTATACACATGCACAATGGCGGCTGTCTGCAGCCTCCGTGTGCCTTTGCCCTCAATGCCGTGAAGAGATTCATAACCGTGTACAAGTAGCTGACGGAGGAAGAGTGACACTGCACAATCGGCCGCCCTGAATATTTCTCCCATCCTCTTTAGGCTCAAATCAATGGGGAGGAGCAGAGGCTCTTCCTGTAGTCTCGGCTCCTACAATGTTCGATGCCATCACTCAGGACACACACACACACGGCCAGCTCTTGGCTGAAAATAAACCAGCAGCTGGAAGGTGCAGAAAGCAGTCAATAAGAGAGGGCCAAATGTGGCGCTGGCAGCGTTATGATTGGGGGAGGAAAGGTGTCATCCATTTCTGCAGTGAGAAACGGGCGGCTGTCACGGAAAATGTGATTAAGTGGACAATAATCCTCTCTTATGAAGAGGGACCGCAGATGTTTTGTACCTAATTGAAGTTATGTGAAGCTGACCACTGGCAATACTCCAGTTTATTATTACCGGTTAACTTAGGAGACCTCGAACGGGTATCGATTTTTCAGACCTTCTCCTTCCTTCAGGTAAATACAAGTTCTCCCAGATTACTATCGGCACGGCTCAACCTTCAGAACACTGAAAAAGCAGGGATGGAGAAATGTTTTATGTGTGCAGGGGCAGTAAGATTAACACCCAGGGCTTTCCACGGGATGGGATGATGATGCTGAAAAGAGTCAAGCGAGCAAGAAGGCCCGCTGACAGCACGTCATTTTGTCAAAGATTGACCGGGCCGCAAATGAAAATTTAAACATTAAATTAATTCCACACACTACTTAATTGCAGTTGTAATGAAAATAATTAATGTAATCAGCAGCACTGAACAAGTTAAACTGGGATAACATCAGCAGCAGTGAATGTTATGGGTACCAACTGTACAAATGTTTGTCTGAAATACTTGCAAGGAGAAGTATTATTTTTTTCCCCCTCTTCTGTTTGGATGATTTTGTTCGAAACGGAGGTGGATGAACTCGAGGCGCGCCGGCTGTGAGAGGGCAGACTTGAGGAATGGAGATACCAGAATTAGCCACCGAGGGGAGGCCTTTCTAGTCTGGTGAGCTTCTCAAGTCCTTGGGATTTGAGTGGATATTTTTATTTTTTTCCCCATTCTTTTTTTCCATTTGGATCAGACAGCCAAACGTCAGCTCTGATCAGCTGTGGTCAGACAGCCCACCTGATTGCACAACTTCACCAGCCGCCCCCACCCTTTGGAATCCTCCAATCAGACCCCCCCCCCCTGCTGGCCACACCCACTCAAACAAGCTTACAGCTGCATGGTGCTTTCCCATCACAGTGGATATCCAAATGGTATCTTTGGATATCGAGGCTGCAGGAATGGCAGTGAATAACACCGCGAGAGTCAATTCATTTTAATGAATTAGTGATGAACCGCATAGTTTGTGATCCCCCAGATGGCCAAATTTATTGCGCAATCCGAAAGAGCTGAAGGACTGCAATTGCTGGTGCATCATGGGAGTACACTGTATAACCTTCTATTAGGAATTAGGTATCAGGCAGTGTGCAGGAAATGAGATGCAGAGTGGTTTTAGAGGTCGTCTCCTGTGCTTTTTTCCCCCCCTTTCTGCTTATTGCTCCAGTGCTGTTATTTTCCTCCCCTAAGCATTTCCTCTTGCAATACCTCGGCTGACCAATCGATGAAGCTGAAAACATGTTCCCTGAGGAGACCAATTAGATGTAGACAACTTCTTTGATACAGTAAACATCAGCCTCACTGGACAGTGAGACACGGACAGATACACTAGGTAGAGCTTCTACAGCGATCTGACATTTAACATCCGGTCAGCGCTAATTAACACCCCCCAAATAAAATCATCAGTGCAATTAACTATAGCTGATGAATACAACCTTCACAATAAGGAGCATGCCTCTTGCTATTTGAGGTTCTTGGGAAAATAATAGAAATGGCGAGTTCGGGCCTAGCTTATATCTCTCAAGTGCTTTGTGTTTCCACACTATTTATTAACATCTGCATTTATTTATTTTCTCCACGGAGCAGTTTTTTTGTTCAATCATACGACTCTGACCGGTGTGCTGATCCGTGAAATTCAAAGCAATTTTCTCACATCAGAGTGTTCCAATAGATTTTTTTCCCCTCCTCTCCTTCTCTCTCTCGCCCTCTCACGGTATATTTTTGTGGAGAATACTAATGTGGACGTACTGGGAGATGACCGACTTTGATCAGATATGACAGTGTCAAACAGGAGGCGGCAGCTCCAGTCAGAGGCTGGGAGGGGGGCGGGGGGACATGGGCAGTGTGGGTGGAGAGAAGCCATCCCAGTGCTGGCAACAGTCATTTGACCAAATACCTGTCTATTTACACCGTGCCTTCTTGTCACATGCTTGGTACAAACACATAGGTACATCGTAATTACATTTGTTAAACCTGTTTGTGGCTTACGTTATTACACTTGCATGACATACATAATGTGTAGAGTGACAGTATTACTATGTAAGTACATGATTGTACCTGTGCAGGTACATTAAATACTGTAAATACACAGGTATTGCACCTCTTCCGGTAAGGCAGAACGGATCAGCGTCCTCAAGCTCAGCTGCAAGAGGCTACCAATGATAAGTAAGCTCATAATCGGGGAAGGGAATGCTGGGTCTAGATGTTAATGACAATTAAAATTAACAAGGAAGAGTATCACAGTGATTGCACTTTTTTAAGGTACACCCTAGAATGAAGCATATAATGTATTTTTGTACCAAAAACATTTCCTCTCCTTGGTAAGACCAGTCTTGAATTTGACGAGCAAGTCAAGATCAGATTAATGACCTCTGTCCTGGGTGGCGTTTGGGCACCAGGACTCCTACATCTATGAGATGGCACATGGGACAGGGTCAGACCGTCTGGGGGTCCCAAAACCTCTTTCATCCGCACAGCCAAATCATTCACTTCAACAACGGAGAAGCAAAAGAAAAAAAAAAAAAGAACAAAAAAATCATGCTCGTTTAAATGGCTCTCTCTCCACGGCAGTCATTTGCATTCTAAATCTCTGGCGTTGTGTTCTCTTGCAGGTCCTCTGCGCTGATGTTTGAAATTTTAATGCCTGCTGCCTGCGTGTTTCTTAAGTCGTGTCTCTTCGGGAAATGGTAATGGCTTAAAAAGAGTTGGTGACATTTTTAAAGTACTTTTTTTCCTCCCCCCATAGGTGCCATTGGGGCTTCACTGCAAACGCTAACTCCTTAATTTTTCACAAGTTAAATATTTTAATAAATTATTTTTCTTAGCTAACAGGGGAAACTGCGTGACTTGGTAAAAACATAACAATACACTCAAGTTATGAAGTTACTAAGAATAAATGCAGCTAATTAGAAGGGATTCTGAAATACAGAAGCAGTGACTTATTATATATCGACATGAAGTACTGAATGGAAAGACAAAATATTTTATACCTTGACTGTAAAAGTAATGCTCATTTCCATTGTTACTCAATGAGAGCAGCAGAAAACAGTGATGAAAATTGTTTTAACATACAACATACAAATGTAGCTGCTTTAACTATAATCATGTAGAAGAAAATGACAACTTTTCAAGACTACATTGCCATAACAGAGGATCAACAGGATTCAACACAGAATCATTTGAAATATCAGTGAGGCTGCTAAAATGAGTTATGCAGCATTTATACTTGATATAGAATCAAAAAATTGTATAACTGACTTTTTCTTGCTCTATACTATGAATTTTGAGGTATGACAGGTTGGGGCAGGAGGTCCAACATGACTGGGAGAGAGGGATAAAGGTATTTCAACCATTTCCTATGTTAAAATATGTCACTACTGAAATGACAAAGAACAACTGACTCTTATATAGTAGGGCCAGTCTGCAATGGGATATTTCTGGTAGGGTCAGGATAGGATAAAGCAGGAACTGATAGGATAAAGCGGGTGGAAGCTAGCTGGTTCCTACAAGCCTGTAGGAAGGTGGACTACTCCTGTCCAGCTGACCAATGATGTTGACTCCGACATAAAGGTGAGCATGCCGTTTCCCTTGGTGGTGTCCTGGAAATGAAGTTACCTGTTGCAGTGACCTAGACTGCGAGCAGCTTCAAAAGCTTCACGCCACTTAAGTTATTAACCTTTTGTTCCGAACTGCACGACCTGACAGTCTTCCCATTAAATACCGTCATAGGTCCTCACGTTTCACATCTTTGTCGAATCAAATTGTTCAGGCTGCATTCCAACCCCCCTTTTCAACAGGCAAAGTTTTGGCCACTCCAAGTTCATACTGTCCGAGATGCGTGATGGGCCACAGAGGCCATCTGAGCGGTTTCATAGCTCCTGAGTCCTTAAATAAGAGAAGGACTCTGCACCACTTCCTCACTGCCAAGTGTTTAATGATGTTATTGCAGAATCCATTCCACGACTCCCGCATAGCCGTTAGGGGAATGCTGCTGCTCTGACATTACTGTATACCCTGACAGGCGTCACTTCAGCGGAAGGTCTTGCTGTGATTCCCATAATGAATCATACAAAAAGCATTACATTACATTATTGGCATTTAGCAGACGCTCTTATCCAGAGTGACTTGCATGGGTTACAACTTTTTACATGTTAGCCATTTATACGGCTGAAAATTTACTGAGGCAATTCAAGGGTACAACAGCAGTGCCCCAGTGGAGAATCAAAGGGCAACCTTTTGGTCATGAGTCCTGTTCCTTACCACCATGCTACACTGCTGTCCCTGCAAAAGCTTCAGCACAACTGAAAGACTGTGTCTGCATCATATGAAGATCTAAACTTAACCAGTGTTAAAGAAAGCCTGGGTATGGGACAAGAAGTTACAATAGTGCCCTATGTATGTCAGCTTTTGTAATTACACAGTCAGCTACCACACAAGCAGACATGAATATATCCAACGTTCTAGGTATGCTGAGAGAGCCATGCCAAAATGGGTCTAATTTCAAATGTAATGACCTACATTTAAATGCTTCTATCAAATTCCATGGGTCTCATCAGGAGTGTTAGTCTATTATCCTTCCTAATTGCCTTAAAGCTGCAAGCGCACAGTCTTAGAGAAGGTTAAAATGGTATTCACGGGAGATAAACATACAATGAGCAACAAGCGGCTGCAGAGCGGTGTAATCTCTCTCTCGTTTGGCATATGCAGAGTCACTGCTTTTTATTTCAACTTTCAGATTTCCACAATTCAGCTGAGAGGGGCCTATTAGTCGCTGAGTGATTGCTCTCAGCAAAGACTTTTCAATAAGTTAAGGGGCTTTCGTTTTATTTCAGGAGAAGCTCCTCACAAACCCTTCCGCTCCAAAATAACACTTCTATTGAAATGATCTGATCAGTTGCCGGAATGGCCAAAAACATGATCTGGAAAAAACACAATGGCAAACACAGATTAATCTCAGGGATACAGTGTTTGCTTAACAATGTGCTTTCAAAGGGACATAGATTAAAAGTCCATCCTATTCAAAATATTCATATATTCAAAAAATATATATTCAATATTCAAAAAAAAATCACGATTTAAAGTTATATGGCATATCTTTGCATGAAAAAACTGCTTCAAATAACTAAGACACCAGAATGTGGAAATATAATTTTGTGAGATCCATTACGAACTGAAATGGAAAAAAAAAGATGAGACATTTTCTTATGACAACATGTTGGTGATCAATGGTTTCAAGAGACATTCATAACAAATAATGAATGTCACCTTTTTGACACTAATAGGCTTATTACAAATGACTGTTCTATCCATCAGGCACTTAGCTGTGGAATCAAGTGGAACGCATCCACAACAAACAGTACAGCACTGCAGACTAAATTACTGTGTATGCGTTTTTTTTAATCCTGTATAATTCATTATAGCTATATGTCACTTTAATGGCTGTCTTGGACTACCATGCTGCTTTAAAAGTGATTTTTCAGACAAGTGGCATTCGTCAGAAACTATCATGCTTCAACATGTGGATGACAACACAAGGAAGAAAGAAAACAATGGCCAAAAACTGGTTATGGGAGAGGGATGTTTCACACACTCAGACTGAGTGGGCTTTATGTGATTTCATTCACTCAGAGATTTGAAGGAAAAAAAAGTATTTGATTGGGCCACATCAAAGATTGAGAGCACACTTTATCACTCTCCAGTGACAACCTACGTCCAGGTGTAACAGATGATTAGAGAGAAGCAGAGAGCAGAGTTTTGGTTAGTGCATTGTGCAGCATTGCACCGGACAGCCAGAACCAATGGAAAAATGCATTCTTCAAAAGCAGTGGATCAACAGCAAAACCTTGCCCTGTGAGAAAACTTTTCTTTTGCGTAATACTCTGCAAAGCTCTGGATGGTTTCACGCTTCTGTATCTGATAATGGTATAATAGGTATTATAACTATTCATTACTTTTTTCCCCTTTATCTATTGTTGCAGGAAGAAATGGGGTTAGAGCTGAATCTATTTTATTTTTTAGGCTGTATGACAGTAAGTCCACACTCCCACTAGTGTATGTTTTATCTGTAGAAGCTATTTAAAATCTGGGCCCTGGATTCTGTGGGAAATTTCTGAGGAAGGAATCCTCTGAAACTACCAGCACAAATCTATGACAAAAGAACATCTTTAAATGACAGGGAGCATTTTCAACATTGTCACTACACTTGCACATGTCAAATCAGTGGTGGATAAAACACACAGGCAGCAATCTGTCATGTTGAGAGACCAGCTAATGCAATCTTATGAATGCTTTTTACAGATGAACTGATATTGCATTCAACAACTTTCTCAAACATGTCCTCAGGGCTGGTAATTGAACTTTTCTAAGGGGGTGGGGGGATACATGTAATTCAGAGAAGCGCACATTCACTCCAGAAATGAACGTGCTGTATAAAGCCTGCCTCTCTGGAGACTTTCCACTGCGCAAATTTCCACGATGAAGAAGAAAAAAAAACACAGAAAGCGCCTGGCATGAAGAGGAGGAGGAGGAGATGTTAAGACATAAAGCACACATAATCTGACATGGCAGGTGAGCAGACAGCGATTTCTCTGGGAAACCCTGACAGGTAATTCCCACGTCGCGGAGCGCAGATTAACACTGACGGTAAAATGGGGTTCACCGCTGCTCTCGGGGAGAGTGCGGAGTTATTACGGAACGCCAACATTCTCTCAAGCCTGCAGAGAAGTCTCCGGTGATTCAGCATTTCTCACAAGGCCCAAAGCCATGCCGCCTACTGGTCATTTCCCTCTGCCGTAAAGCCTGGGGGATTCTGTGGTTTCCTTTTCTTAAAAAAGACAAAGGGCTGGGTTTCAATTTTGTATGGCAATTTGCTTCCTAACAAGCAAGGCAATTGGCACGGTTCTTAAGTATTTTGAAATGAGCTACCACCAGCTATATCACTACTCACAGCTATATCTATATATATAAAGTTAACTGAACACTAAACAAGCCCATTCTCCATTTTAAATCCCAATAACTTTACTATGAGAGCAGCAGGTCAACTTTATCCCTCTACTCAACCAATTACACATCAATGTGCCCCTGCTCTCAGCTCCCAGAGTCCCCAAAGCCTGACTCCCTGATGTCCTACAACATTCTGCAAACAGGCCCAACAGTTTGGCTGTCCTCAACCTACAAATCCCCCAAACGCCACCCCTCCCACCACCACCACCTCCAAAGCCCCATTCGATTTTGTGCTTCAGGGAGCACGGCAATTTCGATGAACGCAGAGCTAAATGCACAGCTAATGGTAAACTGTACCAGCGTCCAGTGGCCATTCGTTCCCTGGGGAAATACCAACACACTCCGGTTCCCTGAAAGCGGACGAACACCCACTTTAAACCAACTTTGGGGGATATAAAAAATAGAACAGGATAGAATGGGATATAAAAAAAGCCATCTGCACTGTGTTAGCGCTGTATACAGACTCCTGCCTTGAGGCGTCTGTCTTTTAAGTGTTGTGATATCCACTCACCTCCTGCATTCACCTGTGTTGCCCTTTTCATGATAGAAACGGGAATAAAACAAAGGTCGAGAGTCAAAGGTCGAAAGTCATAAAGTCTGCAACTTCTGTTACAAATTTTTTACCGTATTTACAACTTCAAATTACATATCAGCAGGTGAACTGATAGTTCACTGATTTGCCTTATTTTCCACCATTACAAGCACACCACTTCTTGCCCACAGATGGCAAAGCACACCACTTCCAAAGCACACCACTTCTTGCCCACAGATGGCAAAGATCTGGTTACTTGAGGGATACAGACATCATCAATCTCCGCTATCTCACATCTATCTCACATAGCAGTTTTGACTGGGTATGAGAAAGGGCAAATCCAGTGCAGCTGCTCCCTAATAACCCTGTCTACTGAACACTTAGGAAAAATATTTAAAACTAAGAGCTTTTATATGACACAAAATTACTTAATACGAGTCTCAACGGGTTATTAATACCCGGTCCTACTATATGATTTCCACCTCTTTTTAAATGAGTGTGACTTTGCTTGAAGTTCAGACCCACTAGACTAAATGCACAGCTAGTGCGCACTCCACCACGGTTCTCAGTAGAATAACGACACAAATCTGCTGACGAAGCAGGGCGATGTGGAGTGCTCGAGTGTGAAAGCGAACGTGCTTCAGTCCTGCTGGTGGACGGGCCGCGGCACGCTCATCACGGTGACGGTTTCCGCGGCAGCCTGTCCCCTCTAACGGCCTCCTCATAGAGCCAACAGCAGCAATGACAGGAGAACAGACAGCCTGGCCTGGTGCGTCTCCCTGGATCAATGCCACGGAGTTCCAGAGAGGAGCAGCCGCGTACCCCGTCAAAGCACCGCTCTCCAATGTCTCTCAGGCATCCTGCGCACCACAGATGCACAGTGGCCGGTGACTAGGTAAGAGACCCTGCAGGGGCTTCTCACCGCGTGATGTGCCGCTAGGCCTCGGAAAGAGGATCGACTTGGTTAGGGGAACCAGAGGAGCTTGACTTTATAATGCTGCGTTCAATCCAATTTCCCGCCATGCATCTACAGTAATTCACTCTTTCTGAACCGAGTCTAGCGGGTGATAAATGAGTTTGCCACTTCCACACAAGGCGGGATTGTGGTTAAGTAGGGTCGGTTGTAAGATGAGGCTTACAGCACTGGATTTAAAGTCATAGGGAGATAGTGCCGAGCTTTTTGTGATCAGGGCAAGGCCTCTGTAGCTGCCTCAGTATTAAGAGATTCTTTCCCCGTACTGATGTGAAGTCCATCACCTTCCCCTTTTCACATGTACACAAGCCTGTGGACTCAGCAATAAAGGAATAGCATTACGAGAGCTCTAAAACTCTAAAAACTACTGAACTGGCAGAATAAAACATGGAATAAAGCACTGACATACATTACCAGATAGCTTCTGCGCTACTTAAAGCAAAGCAAGGCTTAAAAAGTGATGGGCCTTCCATGGCCCATGGCACTGACTCCAGCAGACACTGCTGAGGCAGACTGTGAGAGAACAGCGTCCTCAGAACGACCACGAGAATCATCCCTCGCCTCAGAGGACCCTAACCCTAGATTTCAGAACTTAGATGGAACTCAAAAGAGATATAGATCTCACATACGAATGCATGTGCGTGAGCGCGTAAGCGTGTGCATCACAATGTGGGTTTGAGTACAGTCACAGTCTCCTTAACCAGAACTTGTACTGTATATTAATTATCAGTAGTAAAAAAAAATGGTGACAATAAGGCAAGTGAAACAATCTATTAAAATGGCTACAAACAGGACTCCATAATAAAAATTATATAGTAATAAATACAATAATACTATGATAAATTACTAGAATTTTATTACTATTATAAAAATAAGCATGAATAATGAATAGGTGTCAACAACAGAGCCACAATAAAAGCACGTATGGCATTTTCCTCATAACGATTATGAGTATTACACATATTTCTGAGGATAACAGAAAAGGACAAATCCACATACAGTTTCTTTACCTACCACCATGAAAAGAGAAAAATAAATGCCAAGGGGAAGGTACTATCCAGCATTTGTGATGGGATTTAATTACAAAGCTGGGAGACTAAAGCCAAAAAAACCGGAGAGTGAACCCAATGACAGGAAGAATTACTGACAAACTGCCGCTTAATCAAATTAAAGCACTTCAGACACCGTACTACAAGGCTTTATTAAAGTTTTAATCAGCTAGCGTAATTACTGACAATTAGCTTCCAAACTGATGTCAGAGCATGTTCTTGTTTTGTTTTTCATTCTGGTTCCAAAGGCTGTGCTATAAAGACACTAAGAATGACTACCAACAAGTTCAGACTCACAGTTCAAGTTACAGCGGCGAGAACTAAACATTGAACCAAAAACACTCATTTGGAGAGAATGTCGTGGCTTAAGCTTGGTGACATTTCTACTGTTTCTTGGTGCAGAGAAGAAAAGGAGAATATTTCATCAAGTGCAATGTATCCCCAAGGAATGCACTCAGACCTGCCTGGGAAGCACAATTTACAGCCATAATTGTGAGACACACATTTTTTGCATGTGCTTTTTGCATGTACTTTTTTATACCCGTTTTCCCACTTATTCATGTGAGAGTACATTTCCCCTTATTTTATGCATATCCTTTCACATCAGCAGATATAAGACCCTTGCCATAAATTAAAGTTGACGAAACATACGCAATATTATCCAACATCATTATGATAAATACACTCCATCAAATTGTCATAGTCGGAGTATTCCCCCCATTATTGCTGATCGATGGGCTCACTTGTACACGTCACCAAAGGAGATGGAAGAGAACACACAGTTTACCCCCAGCCACTCCAACTCTTCCAGGGCCTTACATACATAAACCCTCCGCATCATCCTTCTCGGGCGAACCGGGCTGACAGCAATGCTAATGACAGGGCTATCAGCGTCATCGTGCCTCTCTAATTGAGTTCAGGGAGCATCCAGGATAATGATCGCAAGATCCATTTGCAATTTAGCGCGGATAGCCACGCTTTCGTCTGCGCTCGAAGATAAGGCAAAGTCACAACCTCTCCATAAACGGATCAGTTTATTCAATTTGATTATGCTTATGCTATGCGTCTGATCTGATGTCTGATTGACTTATTATTAGGTTGCGATCTTCCCCTTTCCAAATGTGTCCTTGCTTGATAAGGACATAAAAATGCATACCGTATGTGAATGTATTTCATAAAAGTGTGAATTTAGAGTCTGGTAATTACAGTCAGTAATTACTCATCTCAATGGTTAAAGGGCCGGAAACAGTATTTGCATTGCAACAGTCTCTCTGCAGAGCATTTTGCATTAACAATCCCATAATGCATATCAGCTGTGTCCTGAAGAACAATGTGGCTTTACTGCTATAATCTAGGACACAATGTGAGAACATAAGACCTAAAGAGAATGTAAGAGCATCTGCTAAATTAATGTAATGTAATGTAATGTAATGCATTGTGAAGAATGCGGTATTATCACAACAATGTAGGACACATACAATGTGTTCTGAGGGAGGCAGTATTAATCTCAACACAAGGCACCCACAGCTTGCTCTTAAGATGGTGTGTGGAGAATCTCTGACATATCGCATGCCTTTGTGCTTGATTTCAGTTCAAAATGCCACAGCAGAGCCACCCGCTGTTAAGATTCACAGGTGTTTCATTTAGAAAAGTGGTTGTGACAATGACTGGTGGTGAATGCTCTGCAGAGCTGTACATCCACAGAGATTTCAAAGTCATCACTTATCTCCATCTTTCTCTCTCCCTTTCCTCAGAGAGGCAGAAATGTCAAGCTTGTGTTACAAAATGACATAATCAAAGAAGGTAACGTTTTATCAGTTTGCATCGGTTTTATCAGGACATCGGGGCCCCCGTGTGTAATGCCCCATCTGCTTAACCCTGACCCAGGAGTACTGCCATCCACCAACCGTTTCCGGCTACAGACACTACCAGAGCCCGAGAAAGGTATTCACTTGGCTCAATAAACAGGAATTGTCAGACAATTAAACAGGCAACCCTTTTAGAGGGTTTCCATAGAGGGATAACTATTTTATCATGACTGACCGAAAATAAGCTGTAGTCTATAAATCAAAATTCACCCATATTTACAGCACACAATATTGTTCCAAAACTACAGTGCCTAAACATTGAAGTGATTGAGAAAGGGTGGATCAATGCCACGTGTCACCCCTACCACCCATGGTTTTACACAGGACCTGTGTTTTCTTTCATTATTACCGAGAGAATGGACCGATACTGAAAGGCCAGATGTTTAGTGGCAAGGAAGCGTTCACTAAACTCTATAAGGTCATTCAGTTAAACCAGAGTTATATTCATCACCAACAGTCACTGTGTTGTTCCTCAAACTGAAAGACTGCAACATCAAAAAGTGTTCACTGAGGTATTTCAGCAAAACTACACTGCGCTAAAACTGTAAAAGCATCCTCTTTTACAGTAAATGAACCCCCTGAAAACTCTCCTTAAAAAATGCAACCAATTCCTGGACTACTGCCAACCACGAATTTCAAAGAAACTGTAACTGTTCAACATTACGAAGAGTCTCCATGAGAAAAACACACTCACAAGCACTGAGAGTGCTCTGCGTTAGTCCAGAAAAATGTGTATGATTCATCTCCCTGTGGTACAGCTCTTTTGATAATGCTCTAAACAAAATTATGAGACCCACAGTACTCCAAGCTGCTGAATATACAGGAAAACAATTCTGAAGCAAATTAATTCTTCTGTTATGACCAAACGCACGAAGACCTGCCAGACAAGCAGAAGTACTGTATTTTAATTACTGAATTGCAACACTATTGCAGTCCACACTATTGCACACTATGTCAGATTTGTGGCCTCAGAGCAGGCCGATTCTCTTCGCTATGTGACATTACACAACATTTTGTAAAGAGATCCTTTTTGACAGTTAGTTTTTTTTTGCAGCAGGTTCTCCAACGACCTTTAAATTCTCAGTTTTATTACACTTATAACTTGGTGAACTATAAGCCAATGCCTTTGGAAAGCAGTTCTCAAAAAAGAGCCTCTTCTGTTTTACGCCAAATCTCCAGAAAGGTGCCGCACGTGTCTTAAATTCTCAAACGCAACCCAGCTTTGGGCCGCCATCACTTTGACTGGCACAGATATGTCTTGACATTTATGGCAACCACATAAAGGATTTGCCCTTTTGGGCACAAAAAAATAAAGTGCAGCAACATTTTTTCCACCTAGTTTTGTCCAAAATGTACGACTTCCCCATCCAACCAAATGTACATGTTTTATCTAATGTTACAGGTTAAATTCATATTTTCAATGAGCGCAGTCACATTCAAGAACAGCTCTGGACTCTGAAGGTTACGAGTTCAAATCCCAGGGGGGATACAGCCATTTTATCCTTCAGCAAGGTTCTTCACCTCAACAACAAAAATAAAAAGACACAGCTGTGCAACTGAGATACTGAACACTACATGTAAAACAAAAAAACTGCAAATCATCAAGGACTGCTGCATAACAGAACCTGCCAGGCAAATATACCCTACAGCTATGGACCCTAGATATGCAGGCTGCCAAATAACCCAGATCATCTCAGTAGAAGACTGAAGTCCTGACCATCTGGCTTTAGAGGAACTGGTCAGACCCTCGCTATGGGACTAAAACAAAGAGCCCTGAGGAGGTAAGCCCCTCTCGTTTGAAATCGTACAGCATTAGAGTGATGCTAGGAGAGCCCGTGTCTGAATCGGCCCCAACCAACCGATTGTCATTCCGGTGACGACACCGAGGAGAGGGCAGTCCCCGCCGCTCTGAGGTGACTCCCCACAGGTCTCGGAGGAATGAGGGGGGAAAAAGCTCTAATTGGCCTCTGAGGGATGTGGGCTGGAAGTTCATTACACCCCACTACATCCTGGAGAGACCAGGCAAGGCCGTAATTACTCTCATCATTACGAATGAGCTTGTAATTAAAGGCTATACTGTTCCAGCTTTTCAATTTACAGTGAGATGAGCATTGCTGGCTTGATTTACCTCTCTGAAGACATGCAGGGGCACTACTTGCTAGTACTGTTAAAAAGAATGGAGCTTATTCTTTAAAAAAAGAAGAAAAACAAAATATATGTACAAATATATATGTAAAAAATATATGTTACATTTCCATTTCCATGTCACAATTCCATTAAAAAAAGATTATTCGCAATATTCAGGGCAAACACACTGCAAAGTAGAACCAGAGATACCAGAACTACAGTGTCTTCAGCAAAGTTCTCCATCACAACTGAGTTATGTATAAATAGGCCACGATCAGTCAGCAATAAAGCAAAAGTGACCTTTACAACTGCACTTGTTTGATAGGAGAGGTTATTTACAGCAGTTAGACAGCTGTAAGTCAGCGTGCGGCTAGATCCAAGCGATTCTTGCAGCGGTGTTCCCGGAAGCCATGCAATTTACGCACTGAGGAGAGAGAGAATGCTTTGGGGAGCTCATTGTGGTCGAACCTGCCACTGAATGCGTTCAAGGGGACTGCAAGGATACCGCATGAAAGTGCAAGAGAGACCGTGATTTAAAGCTGACCCGACAGCTTGGCAAGTGCAGGTACTGTGCTGCAAACTGTGAACAGCCGTGCTACGCCATTAGGTCATTTGGTATCGGATAGCAATCTGAGCAGGTGAAGGCTGAGCAGTCACACACAGACACACGCATATGCGCACGCGTACACGCACGCACGCACGCACGCGTACACGCACGCACGCACACACACACACTCACTCACTCACACTTGCAATTTTCCTTTCAAACACGCAGAAAGACACACATGCAATCTCTCTCTCTCACACACACACACACACACACACACACACACACACACACACACACACACACTTTTTCTCTCAAACATAAGACACACAACCTCACACATTATTATAAATCATTAATGTGTGGTCCAGGGACATGAAAACAAGCAACTAAGCATTTGTGGCTTCATGACCTAGTGATCTCATAATGGGTGCCTTTAGTTGGGCTACTATTATAGATTAAGGAATATTATCTATTTTCCATTAAATACTGCCATTATGCTGTCTGAATGCCCATTTATCTAAATTACAGATGCAACACATCCCCCTGGAGCAATAGCTGTGTTTAAATGACAATCTGCAAATGTTATTTGCTTTAATGTTGTGTGTGTGTGTGTGTGTGTGTGTGTTTGTGCTCTTCTGTATGAATAGATGACTTCTATATACTTTTACAGGATTACCTCCAAGTCAAGACACCTGAAAGCACCTTCCAGAGGCTGAAACATAATTGATTTTCTTGAATGCTATTTAAATTGTTTAAGACCTAATGCATATATTTATATGTACAGTATACATGTGTATATGTGTGTGTGTGTGTGTTTTAAATATGCCTGAGTAACTGATCACAAAAATAATACAGAGAGCAAAAACAGTGTTTAGGGGAAAATCAATCAATTGGTAAACATGCAAAACTCATATTTTGTTCAGCTTAATCGATATACACTTCATTATCATTGTCTTTTTTAACACTTTGTCAATATGAACAGCTGATCGACACAGCAGCAAACCACAGGTGCTGACAACAGCACAGCAATCACGCAGGAAATCCATCCCTGAGCACTCTGAGCAAAAATCATTTGGTCTACACAACACCTGACATTATGTGAATAGCCTATCCTCAATAATCAAAGCTTTTCTCCCAGTCTTAATGCATGCTGTGGCCATGTGTTCGCTAATGCGTATGAGGGGTTTGTAGGCCCACACCTGCAGCCTGCTTGCGGGTACCACAATGTCAAGGCTGGTGCAGGATATGGCGATGTGAAGACAGCATATTAAGGCTCCTCAACACAAATATCTGTTCTGTTTTTATCGCATATTTACTTGGTAAATATCCTCCACCTATTTTCCTTTGAAAATCTGCCAACTTGTAGCTATTATAATTAATAGCATTTCCAAATTTACACAGTAATGCATGTGTCACAGGGCCAGCAGCTGCTCCACGCCTTTCCAAAGGCATTAAGAGTGTGTCTACTCCCAAGGAACAGCACAGAGCCGCTGCAGAACACCCACACTGGATTTCCATTATTTTCTTGTACAGAATTATGATATTTACTTTGTCTGAAATCCACCGTCAAGCTGAGGAGTCTTTAATAAGCAGTTTAACAATGCTGCTGACTCACTTTATCTTGTTTCTTCCACTTGTTTCCCATAAAAAAGAAAGAGCAGTTCTGTACACCGCATCAAGCAGCAACTAACAATGCCATAAAGTGGATTACGGTTTAGATAATCACGCCAGCAGATGCTCCGAATAACAACTGTCTTCCTATTTAAGCATATTAAAACATCAAACGCCGCGTTGCGGAGACTCCGCGTTTGCGTCACGGAGAGGCAGAGGGCTCAGTGGTGGATTTACAAGGCACATACTTCCTGCCCGCGTGGCAGTCTGACCTGAGATTTTTTTTAATTGAAGACAACATTAATTACCCAACTGTATAAATGGATGACATGAAAAACTTGTACACCACTTATAAGTCACTCTGGATAAGAGAATACGCTAAGCAAATGCAATATCATGTAACAGATATGTGAACAGGATTTTGAAGTTAAACTTCAAAAAGTGGCAGAGTGTAGAATAGTGGTAAGGAGTAGGGCTTGTAATAAAAAGGTTGCTGGTTCGATTCCCCACTGGGGCACTGCTGCTGTACCCTTGGGCAAGTTACTTAACCTAGAATTGACTCAGTAAAAGTCCAGCTGTATAAATGGATAACCTGTAAAAATTAAAACCTATTTAATTTGCTCTGAAGTTGCTCTTGCTACACTAAATGACAATAGTGACAATAATGTAATGTAAACCTTCCATGCATATGGGCCCCTGACAGAGAGAAATCTGTTTGCAGTTAGACTTGCCAAGACTTAATGATAACTAATCACCATGAGAGGGGCAGTTGTTATTTTATGTGCACTTGGCACATCTATTCAAAGTGCACTTCATACCCCCCCCCCCCCCCAAACAATATTAACATAACAGTAGGCCGAAGTACTGGTATATTTTAATAAGACAGCCCCATTGTTGGTACCCCTTTATGTGCTCCAAATAAAGGCTGTATAGGGTCAAACCAAGCAGCATCAGGCCCTGAGCAAAGTAAACCAGAGGACAGTGTGAATTGGAAACCATTACTCATTTCTATACATCCAGTACCTCCTCAGTATCCTACTGTAGCTGACTGAACATTACAAAAACAAAGGAGCTGGGAGCTGCTACGCCTTCCATGATTAACACAATTAAGAAATGTATAAGTTAATGCAATGACCAATGTAATGACCAGTTAAGGATGTAACAGCACACACAATGGAGACACAATGCAAAGGCAGCACAAGCTAACTGCTGGAGTCGAATATTGATTTGTGAAACACGTACAAAAAGGGAGCAATATTTCTGAGGATTTGCAAATAAAAGACTGATGAGAAGATCCGGCCTGCCAGCAGAATGTGATCACAGTAAGTACAGAAGGAAATGAAAAATCTAAAGATAAATAACAGCAAGTACAAAGGACTCGGAGTGAGTACGTGCAACTGAAATGAACACGCTGACAATGAAAGACAATGAGAGAATGGAAGGAAATGGTTGTGTAGTATGAGAGAGGAGAGATTAGCAAAGCAATAGAAGTCTGTATCACTTGAGGGTGTGGAATAGAAGGGGGGGGGGGGGGGGGGGGGGCAGGGAAGAGGAGAGAGAACTGAAGAGATTGAGGCGAGAAATGACCAAAGACAAGGATGTGTGCAGAGGGGAGCGAGGGAGTAAAAAAGCCCCTCTATTTATAGAGTGAAAGGGACCGGGAGGACAGGCCCGCTGTGGCCTAAAATGACTTCGGACGAATTCAGAGACTGGTTGGAGCGTTCCGCATTCTCGCAGCGATTTCCGCAGCCGAGATAACTTTCTCCCAGGTAATCAGGGTCGGGCCGCCTCTGGGAGCCGTGGAATCCGCGGTGATTTCGTGTAAGGCCCCAGCACAGAGGAACAAATTACAAAAAAAAAAAAAAAAGACAGCCCCCCTCCCCTTGGTGTCTGCCTGCCGGAGAGACGCCACCGGATCTAACACCGAGAATGATTTAATCAAGGCCACCGCAAGTGGCCGTGCTGCGTCGACCTTCAGCGAGAGCGATAACATCAGCATATGCTCCACTTGATTGAAATCTATTTGAATAAGTGTCTAATTAAGGAAACTTAGAATGCGAAAAAAAATATATATATAAATTTAAAAAAAAAAAAAAACCCTTCTCAGTGCACCTTATAAATTCCAAACCGTAATTAGGGGTTATTAACACATCTTAAGTGTAGTCAGAGACGAGGTACAAATTATGCTAAATAATTCAGTGGCAAAAGCAGAGAACCCTGCAATGAAAATCTTCACAGCTGTAATTCATGGAGATGGCTCTCTTGAATAGACAAATATGCTGATTGTTAGATTGGCATTCAAACATTAAAATATGCATATGTATTTATGCACACGTGGGTCTGGAGATTAATTTAAATGTTCAGCAGACCGCAATCTCTGAGATTTACTTAATGGGATGCAGGCAACCAACGGCACTACAATGCTACAATGTTAGACACATAACTGTAAAAAAGGAAATAGCAGTTGGGGGATGGGTGGTCCTTATTTAAATGAGAAAACTTTATGAAAAATGCTTTTAGCCATTTCTCAGGTAAATGTAAGATGTGCCTCTTGTGCCTGCAGCTGCCTGGTTGCCTCTGATACACTCAGAGTTGTGACCACTAATATTTCTCAGACCAAAATCTGGCATCAGCCTTCAGCCACAAACCAACGCCTCCCCCCACAATCTCTCCCTCTTCCTCTTTCAAACAGCTGCTGTTTGATTTCAAATAGCCCATGCCCTTCTGCTGTTTATTCACAGCTATACATCAATGCGGTCAATGCTTCTGCATTCAGTGCAAGGCTTTTTCATGGACTGTGCGCAGGCTTGTACACACTTACATACACATGCGCACTTTGGCGCACATCCACTTCAATCACCTCTACCCTGTGGCTCTCTGCTCCCCCCTGCCACAGTCCTACTGATTTAGAAGATCACCGACACCCTGAGAATCTCATAACTGTTCTGAACTGGCTTCAGCCCTGCATCTGACAGATCCCAACACAATCCCCTTCGCGAGGCATCGCTTTCTCATTATATAACAGTCAATCCGTTGCCCAAAGTTTCATCATCCAAATGACACCAATTATGGTTCTAAATGACTTCCATTAATGAGTCTGACATAGAAACACACCAGAGGCCCTGCCTAGCACACCTATTTCATGAGCTATATTTGCACATACTTTGAAATGTTTACTCACAGATCTATCATTACCCTTCTTTTATTGTTAACCTTAGGACAGAAAATAATAATAATATAGCAGGAGAAGACGCAGACCAACTCTTGTGAAAGTTGTGCCAGATACACACAGACGGATACAGATAGACAGATCGATCGGAAAAAAATTTACTTCACTACCTCAGTCACATATCTGTGGAAGACATTTCCCTGAAGGCCCACACTGAATGCAGCTACTGAATTTATGCATTGTCAGTTGATTAACAATGTTGGCACTGAGAAATGGCTCTGTTTGATAATAAATTATATCGTTGCTGTGATCTTTTTTTTCCTCCCATTTTCCTTTGGGTTCTGCATGAAAGGTTTTATTCTCGGTGTGCTCTTTGAAAAGTTCTTTTTTATTTTCTATTTCAGATGTCAATTAAACCTCTGGCTGTGAAGCACCAGTGGATATTGCCCTGTGAGTTCCAGTAAAGTCATTTCTTTCGGCTTTGACAGCACCTCTGTACGTTGGAGTCAACCCAATTATCCGTTGTTTGGGATCTTAAACAGTTGCTTCAACCGGTTTTAATTACAATTTCATACTAATCGCACATTCTGATTAGACCCCCTGGCTAATTACTTCCATTACAGTGGCTATCAAGACACCTCATTGTACAGCGACAGAACCACAGCACAACAGGGCACCTGATTCTAATGAGCTTAATGATTGGTGCTCAGCTAGTCAAACGGGATCGCTTGCTGATCATTGATTCATTGTCAGCAGGGGTGGCGCAGGTAGTTTTCCAGTCAGGGACTTTGGGATGCCCTGCAGCGGCAGTCTGCAGTGGGCATGTAGTACGACCTTTTGTAGGCCTTTTAAGAGTTCTTTCTTTTCGGTTCTCCCCTTCCCTTCAACCCCCACACGGCTTTAATAAGTTTTATCACAGCAATCAGGCAGGTAGAGGTCCTGCATTTGTCACCAAGGCAGAGACGGCTTTGGTAATACAGTTAATAAAGCTGTGTGGGATTGATCGCACGGGTCACAGAGTTAAAGAGTCGTTTTCTGCTGCTGCCCATGCTCTCATCCACTGGCCCTCACCCTCTCTCCTCACCCGCCCCGGTCCTTTGATATTTAACCATCAACTTCCCCACACAAACACCACAGCTGTACATACAACACATTCCCACACAGCACCATTATACCATTAGAGGTGCTTTGTACCGTTCCTTAGTGATAATCTCAAGAGAACAAGGTCTTTTCTTGGATCTGCCACACACAGTCTCACATTAACAAGCTGGACTAAGCCTTGAGGTGTAGGGGGACACAATAGTGATTTTGGGAGATCAGTGAGATGAGTAGCACATATGGTTAATCAGGGTCAGCCCTGGCTGATGGGAAAAGGCTGGGCAAACAGATAGATACAAAGTAAAGTCCGAGCCAGAATAACAGACAATGTTCATTTGCTCGTCCTTCCCCCAGTGAGATGGAGGGTCTTTGACAAACAACACAAACCGATGCTGGATCAACCTGTGAAGGTCCACTGAGCATTAGATAGCACCGCACCAGCTGGCATTTAACAGAAATCTGCTTCGACGTTCGAGCAGGGGAAAGAGAGGGACTGCAACAGTCCCTCTAATATGGGCAACATCTGAGGCAACACTTGGCTTACAGTGTTTGCTGGAAATGCAAAGGGAAATCCCAATGGCGGGCCTGTTAAACACAGCAGGAACTAAGTATTTGCTCTCCACGCAAACTAATGTCTTGTGTAATTTGCAAATGTTGTTGGTCCCTCATAAATGAACTGTAGGCTAGATTTTCAAAAAGGCTATTCAACTATTCAATAGTCAATAACATAAATTGATGATGTAATGAAAGTCATGTGGCCAGAGGCAGACATGGCTTTGAGCACCTTTGTAATTCATGCACCTATTTCAACAAGAAACATAACATTTGGGAGCATCTAATTCTATAGGCTATACACACTACTGGCTATACACTAAACAGATATTCAGCACCTGCATACCTTCTAATCTCTGTACTCCTGTGTCTTGAAAGTTCTGGTTGGCATAAGGAGAATTATGTCCTTTCCACGTATAGTACCAGGCAAGATTGGACACACCTACTAGTAGAATGGTTTTTCTTTATTTTTACTACTTTCCACATTTTAGAATAATAGTAAAGACATTAAAACTATGAAATAACACAAATGGAATTATGCAGCGACCAAAAAAGTGCTAAACAAATCAAAACAACTCAAATCAAAATAAAATCTAATATTTGATCTTATCCTATATTTTAGGTTCTTCAAAGAAGCCAAAAAATATTTTTTAAAAATTCATACACAGGCATCAACTAGAAATTAATACATAGGCATCAACTTCACTATTTAAATTTGTCTTTGAAACAAATTTCAAGTATTTAAGTGTTAAGACCAAAATGTACTTGAATGCATGTTTCCCATCGTCTTAATCAGATGTGTCCAAACTTTTGACTGGTATTGTGACTGGGTTACTCATGGCAGTTCTGACCACACACCTTCCTCAACCAGTAAGTAAATCAGAACATTTTTAGCTTCAACAGCACTAGAGGCTGAATTTTCAGTGTTATCTGGATAATAATCTGTGTCAACACTTTATATACAAGGAGAATGACATGACAAGGCTTCAGTCTCTTGAATGTTAGATTACTTTCACAATCCAAGTTTGACATTTAAGGCTATCATTAAAAATGGCAGCTAGCTAGATGTGAGAAAAGGCATACTCGGTCTTCGGTTATATGTTAGTAGTCTGAACAGTGCTAGCACAAGGCCTCTACCAATATATCCTGTAAGAAAAAAGCAAAAGACATGTTCTACATGGGGAAATTTTTCTGCCAGATAATTCTTGCTTCTTGCTTTCGATTGGGTATTGGTACTTAACGAACCAGGCTACGTCTAGTGCCTAGCAATATGTTAAAAAGCATACCTTTATACTCGTAAATACTGACCATATTTGTTGCAAACTATGATCTGTCATGTCTTATTACCTCACCATGATTCCGTTTTTCACAACACATGGACAATTGTACAACGCTGATGGGTTACTTCTCCTGTGTGGTCTTTCTTGTAAGCTTCAGGATTTCACAAACATATTTGGATCTACAGAACCAGCAAGCAACTTAGCTGTAAGAAGAAAGGAATACCAGCTGGCTGTTTTTCACCTCACTATCCATAAAATCAATTTAGTTTTTTGTTAGTGTGCATTTTTTCTGGAGTGTACAAAATATCTTTACTAACAGTTTAAGTCCAGTTAGACTGTAACAGTGATCACTGCAGCATGTCCCAATGACTAATATGTTTTTATACACATATTGCTATACAGGTTGTAAATTTAATTTATTATATTGAATAAACAGTATACAGCAAATATTGGTGCAGCGCTTGTTTTAAAAAATGAGTTCGTTCCTGTGGAGTGCACGGTGTAAATTAATTCATGGCTTATCTAATGTGACTTCTGTATATGTTAGCATACCAAGGGGAACTCAATGAGGCAGAGTAGCCCCATCATGGTGTGCCACACTTTTAACCACTAAGTTCTCAAACATGGCTGAAAAAAGGATATATATGTATACAAACAAAAGGAACAGGTTAACATGTTAAGACAAAACATTGTACACAGTGACTATACACTTTGTTCACATGGGGGGGCTTGACTGCGCTTTATTGAGTAAAAGCAATGAACAGAACAAACCAGTTGACTTACACAATAAGGCATTTTACAGTAAATAACATTGATCTGGTTGCGTTTCCCTCTAACTGAATTTATCTTTCACTTCGATTCAGAGATGTAATCTTTCTTCAGACTGGCCATGCAGGTCAAAAAACGTGCTGCACGCTAACATCCCACCATACGGCCCTAATGGTGATTGTAAGTCGTGCGGACAGGGAGATCCCGAGGTATAATGCAAATCCATTACAGCCACGTCATGCCCAAGGATTTGCCCTCGGAATGAAAATCCATATGCCTTATAAGGGATGGAAGCGAATTTCTCTTGAAGCAACAGTCCGCTTCAGCTCACAGACAACCTTGGGACCAAATCTGCCGGTCCAGCCAGAAAAATAAAAAAATTAGGCTCCCATGCAATGCTGGTAATTTATTGCCTCTAAATATTTTATACTGTGTCAGCATGGACCGCAGTGTAAACAGCTTATATCAGCATCACAGGTCGCAGGGAGGAGCACAGGTAGGCCTGCGCTCTCTCCCAGGGCCTGGCTTCAGAGCACAAAGCATTTTGGGTAAGGGCAACACCGTCCTGTAATCAATCCTGTACTAATCAGTGCGCAGAGTAGGTCTTTTCTTCTCGCGGCGGCGACTATTGTTCTCTGACGCGAAGCCCAGTCCTTATCTTTAGAGCCTGCTTATTCCAACAACTTCCCGAGACCGCGGCTATTTATTATCATTAGCGGATCGCCCGCCACCGCCACCGTCGCCATCATCCTGCCAGCCATTAAGAGTGGATATGCAGAGAAGGAGGGGGGGAGAGGGGAGGGGTGTGGAGCGGCTCATTAGCGCGGCTGCGGTGCCGGCGGTGACAGAAGAAGCCCTCGGCGAGATCTTGGCACTCGTGCACTCCCTGCTCTCCTGCCCCCACTGACAGACTCAGGAGAAACCCCCAGAGCCCAAACCCCCCCCCCCCCCCCCGGCCTGCTTCGACGTCACGCGGCATGAGAGAGAGGAGGCCACCATTAGGGAAGTCGTTCTACCGTGCCATTAATACATTAATAATACAGAAGAATTTTTTTCACTCCCCATCTTCTTTGGAGTACAGTAGGCTGCGAGAACAATCTGAACCCTGACTACTCACGATATCCCCCCCCACACACACACTCTCTCTCTCTCTCTCTCTCACAGATACGCATACACGACAAAAACTGTAACAATATCTCCCTTTGTGTTTAGAGTTTCCCAACATACATAAACAGAAGGAATTTTTTTTTTCCCCTTTGGCCCGTACTCGTAAGATTACATCTTTTCACGAAGGGCGCAGCATTCGCAAATATTCCACGATAATGGCAGCGAATGAGGGGCTGCTGCTGACATACCCAGTCCCCTCCGTGATGGGGATAGATAGTACATATCTACCTCCTCCCTAATCAGGGACAATATGCCAAACGTCTAGGACAAGTGGTCCCCTGACACTCACACGCTTGTTTTAGTAAGCTGAAACGAGAAAAACAAATGGACGTGTCACCTTGTTTACAAATACCATGTCTGAAAAACACGAAATCTCTCAGACAACAACTAATGGAAATATTTTTCCCATTCCTCACATTTTTGACAACTGCATTATTCATCTCCTGTCAAAAACAGAAAAATATTAGATGAATCTGAATGAGTCCGAGAGACCTGTTTTTCATTCAATGAAACTCAACGAATAAACGCACTAAACACAGATATTCAAGTCCGAGCTGGTAGACAAGGTGACATTCCTTTACTTGCCTTGCATGAGTGCATCACTATACAGCACTGGCTATGAGACTGTCTGCACAGGAAATACCTGACACACATACTGTACCAGACCAAGGGTGGTCACTTGGATCTGCTGGCTCTCATAACTGGTCTTCAGAACCAAACAGTCTATGAGTACCACGGTGACTATCATACTATCCGCTTAACAATATCTAGAGAAATTAGTTTAGCCAAGGTTTTTGCTTTCCAGCCCTCCAAACCAAACCATCAGCACCACATAATAAAGACTGTAATGTCGAGTCAGGTGGTCAAGTGTTTGTCTGGAACAAACGCTTGCGGGCACTTCAGCGGGAGATCTGTTTACAAGTGGTCCAGGAAGACAGCGCAGGGGAAGGAGGCAGTAGGAATGATTGTTTTGGGCAGAGGTACCGCAGCGCTGGTGGTGGGCCCAAGTTAATGGCAACGAGGTGCAGCAATCGTAATCGGCGGACTGCTGACGCCTCGATATAGCCATCCGTCTTGGTGGATATTACAGCTGGGTGCAGAGGCGTACAATCAATCTGGCACAGTGCTGAAGATTAAAGTTCAAGCTACAAGATGGCTTTTCTGAGATTTAATTACTGCAATTAGGCCACCTTTATTCAAAGCCTGTCACAGAGCAGAGCCTGATGCGGATGCAACAGCAATTCCTCAGAAGGATACAACCGTCACGCTCGCTCGCCATGTCATCCTTATGCAACGTGCACACTCGCACGCACGCACGCACGCACGCACGCACGCACGCACGCTCACACTGGGTTTGCAAAGACATGGCATTTGCCCATGTGGGCCAGGGGCACCTGAATGTTTTCATTCCCCGATATACATTAACACCGCGGCTCTCTCCCTCTCTCCAGCACAACAGATGTGATTTCCACACCTGCGGGGCAGACAAGGCCTTCATCACAGACACCCTCTGTCTTTTGCATTTTGACACAGGTGGCTGAAATGTTTATTGGGTCTCTGCGCGAGCTCCAATATCGAAACCTGGCCAAGGCGCCGCTTGTAGCAATCACAGGGGCTTATGACAGGGCCCCAGCAAATATAAAGAAATACCAAAGCCATTTCCATCCTGATATTCCTTGCTCATGTTGATGGCGAAATATGAAACAGAAAACTCCCTTATCCAGAAGAGTTTTATGGCAAGAATCACTCGCATCACACTCCAGTCTGAATAAACAGATGAATGTGGACATGCCCAGCATCCACAAATGTAAGAAGTGGGTGATTTTCTTCTTCTTTTAAAATACAGCCGATGGTTTTTTTTTAAAAAATGACTATAAATACAGTCTAAAAACACAAAATGTAAATTTTACCACAGTTACAGGCTTACAAACTACAACAACACTGGTACCAACAGATTGTTCTCCATAATCATGCACACCTAAGATGAGAGGAAAGCCCTTCATTTAGAACAGGAAGTGTACCCCATCCGCAGACACGTTCACCTCCTAAAAATACCCGACCCTATTTCTTCAAAATAATGCAATGATATGGCTAACGTTAAGTCAGCCATGACAAGACCAAAAAAAAAAGACTGAAATGAAAGTCAAACACAGAGGGTTCCCTTTAATAAAAGCCTGTTTTCCGAGGTTGCGCAGGGTTCCAGGAGGGAGTCCCAGGAGAGAAATGTGTCTACCTCAGAGGTGCGGAAATGCCTGCCATCGTCTGCACCCTGACACCCGCTCAGCTGACAAAGCTGACAACAGTTGTCCTGTTATTTATCCATCATTGTTTACAGCGACTTATAGTTAATGCAGTTGTCCACAGGAGTTAGGGTTCAGGGAATTCGAGCTATTTTCTGCAAAAAACTCACTCAAGGTTTTACTCTCTGACTGTTATTAGATTCCATGACAGCTGTAATGAATTGCGTTACGGTCTCTGTGCCAAAGTCAGTCACTGACACATAGCTGTTTAATGTCCACAGAATGCTCATTAATGTGTAGTTGCGCACGCTGCTCCTCCGAATAGATGTCCATCTGAAGTCCATTCACAGGACCACTGACAGACAGATTAAACTAAAAATTCATCCCCTTTAACCATGTGCAACGGCATCTGAATTCAAAAATCAATAAAGACCTGAGACTCATGTAAATTCATATATTGACCACCGCTTCGTATATCAATATGACTACACATCTTTAAAGGTATATCACAGCATAAGTCAATGTGCACAGCCTGAATAACGCACTGATAGATTGAAAAATAAAAAGTTGATTGTTAAAAAATAACTCTGTAAAAGTTGATGGTATTCTTCGAGTAATACAAATCCTTATAAATACTTAAAATGCATACAGTTTTGCAGCACACAGGAAACAAATCCACATTCTGACAACTTGTCTCAAAGTCCGTTACAATTTCGGTTTCTCTTTTTTATTTTTTTTCCCAGGAACACGTTTCGGAGGAAGTAGCGCAGGAGCGCATTAATAAAACAAGAGAGAGACAACAAAAGCGACAAGATGCGGCACACCGCAAACTTTGGGGAGGAAACGGCCGGAAAACGGCGTGTGGCATTCCTAATTCATAGCCTTGTTTTTTGCGGGCTGCCCTCGTCATCCGGCTCTTTGGCGGCAGAGGCCGTGGGCCGCTATTTGCATCGGAGGAAAACATTAAAGACGTCCTTGCGTATTCCTGACTGCCGTTCCTAAGCAACAACAGCGGGGAGGGGGGGATCAAAGCCACTCGGCGGGCTCCGGCATGGGGACTGGCAGGAGTTACCCTGTACTTACCTATTCTGCATCATGTTCATTATGACCCAGTCGGCGGGGTAGACGTTCTTCCCAATGAGATCCTTGAACATGATAAATGTTTCCATCAGAAAATCCTGAAAAGAGAAAAGGAAGCAAATGAAATGAAGACTGTTATTCTCAACCCCCGGACCATAAGAACAAAGCTGCAATAAACCGGAAGGGCTTCAGCCCCCAGATGGGAAATACATTTTAGATTGGTTTTTAAGACTTGAGGTGAATAACACACACACACACACACACACACACACACACACACACACACACACACGCTCTTCCCTTTGAAGGACACTGCAGACGACGATATTTACAAGCGGCTGAATCCCGCCGGATCAGAATACTAAATCTCTGGGGTGTGTGAGACAGTTCGTCCCCTGCTGGCGTTATGAGGCCTGTATGTGGCCTCATCACATGGGTTTTACCTTTGTGTCACAAGCATGAGATATGGAAAAATATATATTTTTAAAAGTATTTTTTAGCAGTGTCGAAGGGACACTGACATTGCATAAATGTGGATGCGATGTTAATCGCCCATCCATAAAGTTGAATCTCAGCCTGTAGAATATTTTAAAGACATGCCAATGACTGATGACTGACACTAAAGGAGGAAAAAAGAGTAAATACTGTCGTGTGAGACGTGGCTGCCTGATTAAGAGTCTCATACAAAGAAGTGCTCCACTTCAACATCAAATGGGCAGTGTTCACACTGACAGGGAGCTAACAACACTGTACCGCACTGTCAATCTTGATGGGAACCGTTGGTCAGTTTAAAAACTCAATACACACAATGAAAATTCATACAGCACTGTCTTCACACAGTAGGTATAATGCCACATGTTAATATGACAGTAACTCTTTCAGAGGGAAAGTAAAGCATTCACAGCGCCTACATTAGCTCACAATGACTGCCATACACCTTGTCATAAGCAGGCATACACATTATGTACAAAACAGACGTAAGTTTGTGAAGAACACTGTGTTAAACATTACAGCACTCGTGGCATAACATATTATAAGGACCCTGCTGTTATAAACTGCAATAGGATGCATTATGTATCTGCTTAGGTATACACAAGGGTATTATGAGTGCTTTGTAAGATGCAGGCCTTGAGTGGTACAGTAGCAGACCTTGGGCGACTTTGTTGGACAAATCCAAAAACATCTCTAACTGTCCTGAGCCTGAGCCAGTTTTGGGAAATGACGCAGTTCCCCATGCCAGATTCAGTCACCATAAATCTCTGAAAAGAGGCCTGTCTTCATCACAGCGATTGCTTGCCACCCCTCTGAAATAAACCACCCTCCCTGTAAAACGTCGGAGAATCGATCCAGAGTCAAACCCTGCTGCCTCTCTCTTTTCACAAGACCTCATTTTTCCAACAGATTGAACTAATTATGTCCAATAAGCATTAGTTGCGCACTTTAACACTGCCATGTTGGCTAAACATGATATTATTACTATTCTACTAATGAACATAATGATACTATGTAGCTTCAGTATAGAAGTCAAGACAGGATAAAGCGTAGCCTTCTACTCAGATACTTCAGTTATACCTGCACTGTGACGGTTTCTAGAACATTGATTTAGTAGTTATGCGGTGCATTATGTCCAGTAGGCCAACAACCTCTGCTAGTGATCATGGCAGTGATAAGAACAAGTGATGTACTGCATGCAGATCAAGGCTTAACTCCTAAGAAGCCATTTAAGGCCAGCCTTGATTTCTAATGTTAGAAACTCCCAGGTGTACATCAGTACACACAGGTGTAGTAAGGGAGAAGGCAGTTGAGGTGAACGTCTTCCTCGCTCAACTGAAAACCACAAACTTTGCAACTATTACATTTTAAAGGGATGCATCTGCTCAGGCTCACAATTAGGTCTGGCTGAGGTCTGACGCAATTAACATGTCTGGCTGTCTGCTCTCCCCAATCCTGTGTCAGCGGGCACATCAATCGAAGGAAAAAAAACATTTTTTTTTTTTTTTTGCAGTCCTTAATGGACTAATGAAGCGGCTGAGTTGATGTGTCTGGGATGTTATCTTAAAGTATGTCTATGCCACTTTAAATGCTGAGATTATCTTGCTCTGAGGCTAGACATATTAAAAATTGAAATCTAAAACATCAATCAAGATTTCCCCCACTCTTTCCTCGATTGCTGTAGGGTTCCTGCAAACTCTTATGAAGACTGACCTTCAAGGAATATATGGACTTTTTCCTGATGATTATAACCTTACATTTAGTAAAACAACAACATTGCTAGGAAGACTTTCAGCGAACTGGCAATCAATTCTACAGACGCTACACACCAATTAATAAAGACCATTAATAAGTTCCTGCAATCTGCTGAGAAAGAAATGTGGAATACTCTGCATTAGGCTGATCCGATACATTAGCAAGTCAGCACCACAATTTACCATTGCTTAATAAGTGGCGGTGATTTGGTTTTATTGAGAGTATTGGGCATGTTTTTAAAGGGATCTGCTTTAATTGAAAACTGCTGTTCTGAAATTACATTCACTAAATCAAAATAAGGAGTTGAAAAAAAGAGCACTGTGGATGTGCTTGACTTGTGCTTCAGTGTTGTATCAGCATTGCTGCTGCAGTTCTTGCTGTTGGGGGGACACATCCATTTCAGGCCACTGACACCAAACAGGAGGCTTTGTGATGGACAGAGAGGGCCTAGTGATGGCGGCTCGATCTTTAAGATGCACTGCATCAGACCCATTTTCCCTGGGGCGAAGCGTGTGTGTGTGTGTGTGTGTGTGTGTGTGTGTGTGTGTGTGTGTGTGTGTGTGTGCACGTGTGGGGAGGGGGTTGGGGTGGTAATGGCAAGTACAGGCGTCGGCTCACTCACCACCACGTCAGTCCTCATCTTGCCGAAGGTGCTGATCAGGTGAGCGTAGTGGTACTCCTCCATCTGCCTCAGGGTGGCAGTCATGCTGGCAACAAAGCTGCCCTGCACAGGGGGAGGGAGAGATGAAGAAGGAAAAACACAGATGTAAGCACCGTCACACAAGCAACTCAATTTCCCATTTGTGCGGAGCAAACCTGGTGGAGCAGATGGCGTGGCGGCAGTTAGGAGAATTAGCAATATCAACACAATCAGGCCCGGCCCGCGCGGCACAGAGAGGAGTGCACTTTGGGGGATCCGGGGGGGAGCCAGATCCCGTGCCGCCATCTCGTTAACCCACTCTTGCTTCTCCCTGCGGCAGCTGGTGGTGGACGGGCCCCCGATTGGACCGGCACCAGAAGAGTCGTCCTGCTCACCTGGGTGATTAATACTTTGGATATCAATCTGTGGGTTCACCACTGCGGTCCTGATTAACACGCACGGCACACCCACCTCACTTCTGAGGACTTCAGCCAGCGCAACCTGTCAGGTGATTGCCGCAATTAACAGCGGCAAAAGCCAGTGCCATAAAGGTATGGGTTATTGTGGCACGGCCACCGGAGCATGACTGACATCAGCAAACCACTTGGCAGCCCAGAGGCAAAATTGCAGATAAATAAATAAAATAAAATAAAATAAAAAGGGAAAATATCATCCTCCAAAAAAAGTGCAAGATAAGAACCTATGAGGACACTTTGTAAAGTTGGCAGAGCTGCAACAGAAGCTAAAGTGCTATAAAAGTGATGAAATAAAGGCTAGCGCAAAGAGACGGGAACCTGGGTTGGGGAGGGGGGGGGGGGGGTAGGTGGGGGTGGTCGGCTTTATGGATGACCGCAGGGGAGAAGTGACCATACAACAATGAAAAATTATTTCGACTCTTTCTTCCCTGCACATTGACACGTGGTTTATGTGGCTGTCCAATCAGAACAAAGTAAAACTAAATGGAATGGAACGGAATGGAAGCATAGCGGTAAGGAGCAAGGCTTGTAATGCTGCTATTGTACACCTGGGCAAGGTACTTAAGCCAGAATTGGGTCAGTAAATATCCAGCTGTATAAATGGATAACATGTAAGAACAATGTAATGCATGTAAGTCGGTCTGGGTAAGAGTGCCTGCTAAATGAATGTAATGTAATGTAATTGTGAGTGAAAACTGGGCATTTTAAGTTGGGGTATATTAATGTATTTTGACAAAGATAAATAAATAAGTAAATAAATAAAAATCAATAAATAAGCAAATACAGTCAGCAAAGGGAAGGGCACATGTGGGATGCCATGCCATCAGCAGCCAATCAAATACAATTAAGTGTAATGAATCAATTCAATCAGTGCTTTTGTTCACGGGAGAAAAAAAAACATCAATTGATTAAAGACAAACACTTTCTAATGTTCTTCTCAATGTATTGAAGGAATACAACAAGGTCAGTGGAGAGTTTTCCCATGAAGTTCCACTGACTGTACAGGGAGAAAGAAAGATTCAAGTACATTTACTAACTGTTAAATTAAAATCCACTGAGTGGCTAATAGGATGTGTGTCCATTCAAATGAAATAGTCTTGAGGTTTGATAAGCCATAAAGGGCACAGACATTTCAAAGGGGTTTTGCTGCTGAAACAAGACAAGAATGCATTGTAACCCCCTACAGAATTATACTGGAGTAATGTTCATACAACTACTCTGCTCATAAGAGTCAAAAGTGATGATTCATACAAACCAATTCACTCTTGCCATTATTGTGACATAAAAAACCTCCAAAATACAGGTAATAGGTTTGATTCATTATAACTACGCAAAAAGGATATACTTGAATACTGAATAAAGATCTGCTTTGAGGTAATTTAGCAATATAATATGGCTGAAGAAACACAAGACACAGTGGGTGAAAATCACAATGGATACGGAAAAGAGGGAGGAGGGAGTGCAGCTTGACAGCACTGTTGACTTAGCTTTGAACTGGCTGTTTCACTATGCAAATGGCTATAACTTTGGATTACAGTATCACTCAGTTGTTTTGACTGCCTCCAAAGGGGACATGACAGGCGTTGCTGAAAACACCATGCGATGGGTTCAAGTAAACCCAGAATCTGTGATTAATGGAGGACACCAGAGAGTTTGCAACTGCAAAATGAATCAGACAGGTGATTTGCTGTTATTATTTATGTCTTCTTTTTTAAAAACAGAAAACTGAAAGTAGGTAGTAAGCAAATGAGATTTTCACTTTAGACTACACTGCATTTTACATTATATTTGCTTGGCAGATGCTCTCATCCAGAGAAGCTTGTATTCTGCAGCTTACAGTTTTTATGTTATCCATTTTTACAGCTGGATATACAGGGGAAATTCAGGTTAAGCACCTAGCTCAAGGGTACTACAGCAGTGCCTCACCAAACTGGCAACCTTTGGGTTACGAGCTCTGCTTATTACCACAACAGGAACATTTTTAAGATACATTCTAAATCATTCCAAACCATCAATCCAGCAATGCCACACTGATTTACCACTGTTTCTCAATCTGCTTTCCATCTCTAAAAAAAAAAGCACCTCTAAATTAATAGGCAGTAACATAATCATTAACTGATTTTAATAGCAACAACAGGCTTTTAAAATAAAATGTCTCAAGACAGGAAAAAAAAATAAAAGGTAGAAAGGGTTGATTTCCCTTTCGCAGGTATTCATGCGAAAGCAAACACAGTCTGTTGATCTAAAAGCTGTAATTATGAGCCTGCTACAATAGAACTATGACTCAGTCATTTGTCTTTCATGGCTGTTTCCATACTGGATCTTCTGACTCTGCGCAAAGTCTACCCCGAGGCTGTAATTAGGAATGACTGAAATAATCAAAGCTGGGCCAAAATACCTCCCTGAAGCAGTGTCGGCATTCACCATGTACCAGACACCTCTCTGCTCACAGTGTGCAGGGCCCAGTGTACAGCGAGGAGGTTATCAAGGCTATCATTCTACTTCTAGCCCCTCAGATCCACTGACGCTTAAAAAAAAAAATAAAAAAACTGATGCTGTTCATTAACTAATTTGGATCCTGTGATCTAGTAACTGATGTATGGTAGTATACTTGGCTTCCTTTGTCTGGTCAGGCTACACTAGTTAAGTTGTGGTAGGGCTTGAATAGTGTTATGCTCACACTCACTGGTCTGAGATTATTGTTAGCCTGGTCTGACACTGTAGCTCATTTGACTTGAATGGATACACTTATGTTTTTTAGTGTAATGTAATGACACAATGGTAATGTACTAAAAATGTGTGATGGAAGGTCCTCATCATAGATGAGGGGGATAAGGGCACGAGTACTGTTGGTAATAGGAAGGGGCTTTCATATACAGACACTGGAGCAAGCATTTGGTAAAGGACGTCCACAACGATGTGCAGGCCTTCTAGAATAAGCTCCAAAGGATTATCTCATCCAGGACAACTGGCCAAAAAGTGGGTCAAACGTAACTGCAAATTCATCCCCTGGTGCTTACACGTTCCTTTAAAAAAACATTTCTGCAACTGACATGCTCTCAGCTCACTCTTTGGAGCTCTTCAGATGTATACAACATAAAATGAGTTTTGCCTTCTTCCTTAGAGACATTTCTTTTGTAACTCCTGGCAAAATCACTTGGTCTGTGTTTGCAGTTATGTCCGATCAGGACAGCTATTAGTCAAAAGCAGTCTTGGCGGGTCAGGACGTATGAGACGGGGAACACAAAAACTCTGTCTGCGTGACATTTAGACATCTCTGAGTTAAAAAAAAAAAAACAAAAACACAAATTTTCTTCAGAACTGAAGAATCCCAGATTTCACTTTACAAAGGAAATGCATGCTGGTGCAGAGCTAAAACTATTAAATTCTGGTTTACAAATTTAACAGCACTGCACAACATCCAAAGTCAGCTCCTGGTGTGGCAATGAGCACAGCCATCGCTCCATAACCTAAGAAAGTGAATCATAAAGAGATGTAGAGGATTGTGCTGAGAACTGTATCAACAATACTGTAGTAATCAAGATGGCGTACTCTACTTTGATATGCAGTGATATGAGCCTTTGTGTTATAAATGAAAAGACAGAACTTATTGTATGAAGTATTAAGTCCATCTTTTTGCTGCTGGAAAGCGTCTTTTTACCATCCCTGCAGGAAGGAAACTAGAGTGCATAATCTCCCAAATCATAAATGGTCTCTGCTTTTACTCTTTGAAAACTACCACCGAGCAGCTACCGGTTTTCTGAAGAAAGCGAGACACACACACACAAGAGCAGAACTTAATGAGACCGCTCATTCGTACAGACAAGCAGGACTAAATCAAATAAAAGACAGCTCTCATACACTCCATCTGAACTAAACAAGAGTGCTCTCAGATGCATATGAGTAAGACTGACAGAGACTGCTGTCATATACATACATACAAACAAACACACATTCATAAGCAGGACTAAAGTATACTGCCCTCTCACACATACACACACACACACACACACACACACACACACACACAAAAGCAGGACTAAATGAAACTACTCTCACACATGCACAAGAGTGACTAAATTAGACTGCCCACACAGATACAGAGGCAGGTCTGAATGTGGAAAGGTAAGGACTGTGTCTGCTGACATTATAAGGCAGAGTACAAAAGCAATGAGACAGAAGGTATCTCAAAACACTGTGTAAGCACTTTAAGAAAAAAAAACATTAATTACAGCACAAAGAGGACAAATCTATTTTTAAAGGCTTTTTAAGGTCTGTGGAACATTCTATGTCTCAAAAACAAAAAAAACAAAACAAAAAAAAACAACATTTCGGTCGACTGAATCCTAAAATTAAACAGCAACGGTGACACTGGGCACAGCTGAGCTTGCATTGAAGAGCCATCATAAATATTAAAAATCAAAAGACCGTCCAAACAGTAGGAAGTACTGCAGGCCCATTCCAGAGCCAGCATCTAAAAGTGCCACCTACATATTTTAAAAGAGTACCGTAATTCCTATTTTATGATCCAAGACTTGTAAACTCATAAAGTATGTGCAAGCATTTGTTTGACCGTTGGATAAAAAAAAGATACTTCAAGCAGATGCCTAGGGAAAGAGAGACACAGAGTAACAATTGTGTAAGCTTTAAAATGTTAAAAAATGCACATCATCATAAAGCTTTTCTTTAATTTCATTAAAATACTACCAATTGACTGTGGCCTGTAATTAAGAGTAAAATGAATGTATGAATTAATGAATCAATAAGCAGTTGAAATTCAGTCAGTGCTGGAAAGAGCAACTAACAGCAATGGCTGGAAGCGTTTCACGGTCAACATCAAAAGCGGTGAGTCACGGTGCAAAGAAAAGTTACCAGCACGACGTCCTCCATTAAAACAGTGCTTCTAAATGGGAAACCCCCAGTTCCTATTCACTGCACTCTAGCAGTGCACTTACCAGAAACAAAGCACCTCCTCAGATGCACTGGACTCCTACATTTCTCCAGCCATCAGTGACTTCATGCTATCAAAAGCTTAAAATCCCCAAAATAAAATGCAAATCTCCTGCACTGTTGGCTGCATTTACAGTTGGTTGTTATGTCATCTGTTGTTTGCTCTGTTTTTTTTGGCAATATTTTTTCATTCTTTTCATTATCATTTTCTGAAACACTACAAGCAAACATATACTTCTGATTATGCTTTGCATTTACTGAAGTTAAATCTCCGACCAATTCAAAACGGATTTTAAAAGGTGGTCACAGCAAACAAAACCGGAGAGCACAAAACGTATGAGAGGGGGAAATGTTCTAGGGAATTAATACCTGGTGCCTGTGCCATTGCAGCAATAGAATTTATACCAATTAGGCAGAGCTTGATTAGAAAGTGGAGTGCAAATGACTGCTGCTTAATGCTCGCTTCCTAACTGTGAACTAGGAATCCAATTACTGAGTAGCAATGCAGATAAATGGGGGAGCAGGAGAGAGAGAGAAATAGCCCTGGCTGACTGCGCGCTCGATGAGCGTCGGTGTGGGCAGCAGCCAGGTCCCGGGAGACGGCTCTGCAAGCACTGGGAGCCCTTTGACATTTCAGGCCGAATTCGATGCAACAAATTAGTTTAATTTCATTAAAGAAACTAATAAAGAGTTTGCTGGCAGATTTAGAAATGACAATGTATACACACGCAGGTAAGGTGAGGATTCCTACAGGAGGACATAAGGACATAACTACTGCCACCAGTGGAACAGTTCAAAACAGAGCTTCAATACCTGCAATGCTGCCTGGAAACATGGAGACAGCTGTGATTCTCTCACACCAATCAGGTGACCTCAGCATTCTATTTCCCACATACACATACACATACACACACACACACACAGACACACACACACACACACACACAGACACACACACACACACACACACACACACACACACACAGACACACAGACACACAGACACACACACAGACACAGACACAGACACAGACACAGACACAGACACAGACACACACACATACAATTCCAAGCTGGATGTTACTGAAGCCATTCTGGTTTAGTGACTTGAAAGATCTTACAACTTTGCCACATCCAGGAGTTGAACCCACAGCCTGTTTAAATATCTAGTTCTGTCATAACACCACTCATGCATTGGTTACATGAAACCATCTGATGTCATAATGTACATGACTGCAGCAAAGCAACCCAGCTTACACAAGCCCAGGATTACTGCAGTAAATGGACTTAAATGAAACAGATCCATAATTCATCAATATTTATAATAACAGTAATAATATGACAGAGGATGAGTAATAGAACAATGAAAGGTGGAGGACTGCAGGATTGCAAGACTTTTGCACCAAGAAGCTGCTCAGCACCTCAGAGACGCCAAGTTGTTCCTGAATTACCTGCTCATGACAACTGTCATTCTTACAGCAGTGATTCTGTTTCCCTAACCCAGCTCTCATTACAGCCCACTGCCACATTACAATAATTCTCCCCCTTATACATATCAGGCTCAGACTTCAATGATCCTTAAGATTCCAAACAGAAGTAATTGTTGTTTTGCCAACCAGGCCCCTTAATGGAGGGGAAAAATCCATTAGAGTAAATTAAATACTGGTGATACACTGCTGTGACCGTTTCTCCCTCGGATGTTTTTCGCAACATAGCGGTTGTAATTTCCTTAGCGAGACTATGACATTTTAATACACAGCACTGATATGCGAGGCCCAAAACAAAAGAGAGCTCTCTCAGTCGGTCCCGTCCATAACCTGAGACACAGAGTATTTTGGCCAATCTGAAGCTTATCTATTGGAAGATTAAAAAAACGAATTCCTTATTAAATGTCTCCAGGTGGAGAGATGGTGATGTTGGGAGCTGGTTTATATTGTAGGTATCGATTTAATGGGCAAGGGCCATTATTATCAGCCCACAATTTCTCTCCTGATAAATTTGTGAGTAAAGTACAATCTCAGGTACATATTACGTGCCCTCAAACTCAAGAGTGTCCCCTAGCACACCCTGCACATTTCCCCACAGCATCAAACCCTTTCGTTAGGCCAAGAGATAAAAGCCAGAAAGTGATCACGTTACATTACATTACATTACATTACATTACTGACATTTAGCAGACACTCTTATCCAGAGCTACTTAGGTTATTTATTTATTTATTTTTTTACATGTTACCCATTTATACAGCTGCACATTTACTGAGGCAATTCTGGGTTAAGTACTTTGCTCAAGGGTACAGCAGCAGTGCCCCAGCGGGGACTCAAACTGGCAACCTTTCGGCTGCAACCCCTGCTCCTTAGCACTATGCTACACTGCTGCCCCACAACCCCACCTCCACTCCACCTCCACCATCCACGCCAGGATTATGAGGTCATCCGCCACTCCCGTGTTGCACGTTATCTTTAAACAAAGTCCCGGGTAAGGGTACGCAATGCACGCCGTCCCCGAAAGCCCCGTTCCGTCGCCTTATCTCAGTGCTCCTCCGAGGTAAGTCTCCTTTGTTTAAGGAGTGAATCAAATAAAGCAGACTTATGGCAGAGACTTCGCGCAAAACCCTCATTTGATGTTTACGGCGGTGCATCAATCTCTGCTCGCTTATGGCTGATGGAGCTGCAGCTGACGCAGCACACAGATGTCAGAGGAATTATAATTTGTCAGATATCAAAATACCCTGCGTTACATATATCTCCCTTTTATGGCCCAGACACCCTTATTAATAAGCCACTGCCTATCCCGCGGAAGAGATATCGGTGTAATGGGAGACGGAATAACAAGCAAAATAAAGATGGATACAGGACGGTTGTGAAGTGAGGAGCAAAGGGAACTGCCATTAACCAGGTTCTTGGAAACCTAACTGCAGAATCACAGAGCAGGATGTTTTTTCATTTTAATCTTTATCGTGGAAGACTCAGAAGACTACAGATCATGAGCCCCAAGGACATCTCCAAGGTCGGGCACTGAAAGGCTGATCAAAAAAGCACTGAACAGAACAGAAAAATCTACAGTAGGTGCTATGTAGTGTATGTTTGCTCTAAGATAAATGCACCCGTCGCTTGATATACCGGAAGACTCCCACGAAATATGATTACTTATCCCCATATGCAGTACAAACTGATAATACACCCAGAACCTTACATCATGCAGGCCACACATACCTTACTTTCTGTGAGCTGATTTCCTCAAAAAAAAACAAAAAAAACAGCTACAAGCCATGACTGAGCCAATCCAATAAACAATCCAAACAGATACCTTTGAAGAAAGATCTGTAAAACTTCAAAAAGGTAATCATTATGACTTGAGGTGAACTAAGGAAATTCACCTTGAAGCATTTTCATTTGGAAGGTATTCACCTTGAAAATAACACCTTGCTTTCCAAGAAAAAAAGGGATAGATTGTAGTTTCACAATATATGAAGAGTACAGATATTTCAGCACATACTGCAGAAAAAGCTTTGATCGAAGCAAATAATCTGGCATATATTTATTTAATGAACACAGTGTAGTATCTGAACTCATTCCAAACTAGACCTGAAGCCTTGAAGGCTTGAAGTCAAGGGACCTTGTGGAGATACATGACACAAGGCGTCCTTATGACATATTCCAAAGCTGGCTGCACAATTCAATTTCGTCACCAAAAATCCTAAAACTACTGAGGCATAAACGACACACTGGGCGTAAACAAGAGAATGTAAGCGTATCTAGGTTAGGCTGCGGTTTGCCCTTCAGAGAAGAAGACAGGTGAAATGACCACCCTTCTTCAGCTCAGTCTTCTTCGAAGGGAAGGCCCTTCTTTCAGAGACCCCACAGAAAGAGCGGAAGGTCAGTGATAAAGAGGACATCGAGAGGTAGGCGGTGACAGCCTGACAGGACTGCGACCTGGCAGCGTCAGCAGCATCACCGGAGAGCCCATCCTGCTGCTTTGATTTCAGCGGGGGCCTGCCTGGTGCACGGGCAGAGCGCTCAGCCGCGACGCGGTGAGAAGTGACGGTTGACGCCCGAGACAGCGTTCAGCGGCATGCTCTCCGCAGCGCGCGCTTTGTCAGGCTTGCCGCGTGGTGTGTCATTCCCCAGTCGGAGTACATTAGGAGTTCATTTACAACCGAACAAAGCAAATTAAACGTGGGACCAGGAATCCTAAACGATGTTCTATAATATTACGACATTACTGGCTGCTCTACTTGATGGCATTTTGAAATTACATAACGCGAGGCGTTCGGCGTACGCAAGCCATCCAAAGCAAGGACCCGTGCTGCTCAAGACTCAAGAAATGATGATGATAATCACAGATGTGCTATATACGCAAGCTTGATTATAATGCTGCTTAACAGGGGGGAACCCAATGAGGTGGATTGGTTTGTCTGAGTTGACTGCTGGGGAGGAAATTGCACACACTGCCAATGCCAATCTGAACAGCATATGCACAATTAACAAAAGCTGAAAAATCAATTAAAAAGACCTGAAAAGCCACCAAAGGGTTAAATTGAAAGAATTACCCTAAAATGACACAGAAGTAGAATGCTGGTCAAAGCTTTGCAGTGTGGACCTGGAAATGGCGTGGCAATGCACTTTTTTTTTCCTGGAGACACTAAATTGCTAAAATAATTACCTTAGCCATGCCACTGCATGTGTTTAGTCCACGATGCAATATTCTGCAACACAAAGAGACTTTTTCTCTTAATATTTACAATGAAGAGAGGCATTTAACATATTGTTGCTGATAGGCATCTTTGTCTACCTAAATTCAACTCCTGTTAGCAATACCAATTCCCAAAACATCAACCACACACCTTTTAGCAGAGCAAACACACAAAAGTTCAAACTTCCCATTCCCTCAAGAGAATATTTGAAGCTCTACTGAGCTGTATCAGAAAGGTTCCTTCCTGAAGACAAAAAAATTGCAGTTACCTACCTTCATTTTGCTAAACTGTATAATTATACTGATAGTATTTTTGTGCTGGTTAACAGCTCTAGAACCAAATACCTTGTCAACCTTGAATCCAAAGACCCTTTATCTAATGACAGGAAACACAAGCTGACATGAATCCGAAGGGTCAAATAATTCATAGATCAAAGGCTCTGGTGCCAATTAATGACATAGATGGTGACAAACTCTCATTAACAATTAGAAGCTCCTTGCAGGACCTACAAGAAATAAAGTATGAGCTTAAAGCAGAGAGAAAATGCAAAGCGCTGATTAAGAAGAAGGATGGCATGCCACTCTGTCTCTCCGCAGGCGGGATAATCCGTCTTGCTAAAAAGCGCGACAGCGTGCGAGACGAAAATTGATGTTTGCTTACGGAGCCGTCAAACACGACAAACAAAATATCATTTTAATGCTTTAATTAGGCCATCCAGGGGGGACCCGCTCCCCGCCAGCGGGCCCCCGGGTCCCTGTGTCTGCTGCGTCCCGGCCCACACAGTGCCCCGTCTACGGTGTGCTGACAGAGGGGCTCCAGGAGCAGACAGGTCTGGACGGTGATGCACTCGCTCTGGTGGCCTTGGGAAGCCAGCTTCAGCTAGGTTTCGCACAAATGCCATTTCTACAGAGAGACTCTTGGATTTGCCGGTAATGCTTGTTGAATTATGTGACTTCTGACACAGAGGGGAGTAAAACCCAGAGATATATCAGAGCTGACTGTCTCACGCAATCAGACGCAAACTTTGAGTTTCTGACAAGGTAGAAATCCAGTGACATCTCTGATGTCAACGCTCTTGCTGAAACATACACAATCACACTGAAATTACCAGCAATTAAATATAGCTACAAGCTCAGAGCAAGCTTTTAATTTTATTAGTTATTTGTAACCTAACACTTTAAAGTCGGCCCTTTTGTCCTAGGTTGAAAGCGCATCTACCTCCATTTTCTTGTTCCTTACAGACACGTTTTACATTGAGCCTGAAACCGCGCCACCTGTGACTTTGTTTAAATGCCTTCAATTTTAAAAAGGCATTTAGGAAATTATTAAGGAGGGCTAAAAATGAGCAGAGAAATTCACACACTTGTTTTCAACAAAATTGTGCAATCTGCTTTACAGACACACAGAGGCCATCACACAGCTCTTTCACCATTTTACAGCAAGCTGCGACTATTCCCAGCTCATAAGACAGTAAAATAACATTATGAAAATGATGGCAGTGCCTTGTAAAATTATTATGAACAGAGAATAATGAATCTATGAATAATAACGACAAATGTGAGAGCTGTCTGGACGTGTGGGGGGAAAACGGGCATTTGGGTAGGTGACTTTGGGTACAGAGCCTGGACTTCCTCCTGCTACGGCACATGCAAATGAAGTCGCGGAGCTCTGATTCCGACAGGGTGTGCAATCAGAGCGGGCTCAGTTCAGCTCCAGGTGCACCGCCACCTCTTCCTGTGAGAACAATTTAGAAAATTATTCTAAATAAAAAAAGAAAAAAAAAAAAGCTGAATTCTTGGGGCATGAACGACTGGCTCAGTTCAAAGCGATTCAATGTGAAATGTGTAAACAGTCACACTGGGGGCAAACGGTCAATGCTGGCTGGCTGCTTAAAACGGCGGATATACACAACAAACTTTGGGTTTTATAACCCGCTTCCTCTCCCGCAGTGGCGCATTTCCAGAAAACCAGCCTCCAGAAGAAGACACAGATGCGCACGTCGTTATGAGATGAACTCTAAACTTTCGCTAATTAAAAAAAAAGGAGAGGGTGGCGAACGCTAGATCAATATTCAGTGATTCGCAGAGCGATCGCCTCTGTGAAGGCGCGCCGCATCCCTCTGTGTTAATCTTATCAAAGCTGTTATTCTCGGCAGTCAAATTAACGTCAGCCGAGGAGCCGGCCTCCGGAGACTCGGCCCCGTCCGCTGTGTTCTAAGTGTCTTACAGACATCTAATTACACCTCGCACTTTAAGCCTGAGCTACGCCGGCAGATAAAGGTTCAAAGTCAGCGAGGGAAAGGGATAGGGAGAGGGAGAGGGGGAGAGAGAGAGAGAGAGAGAGAGAGAGCAAAACCCTTGCACAATGTGTACCTCTGAAACAGGATTACTCCTTTGAAGCGTTTCCATCAAGCAGGTACTGTAGCCTAATAATGCCCTTAATAGCAAGAGATACTCAGCGCCCCAGCCTTCATTCAAGCCACTCATTGACTGGAGCGTAAGGTCTGCTTTTCAAATAATCGGTCGTTTAGGAATGCTTGCCTCTGGCTTAAGGGAGGTCAATGAGTAAATCTCCCTGCTCCCTACCATGCTGGTAGGGGCAGAGGCAATGCTACAGCTCTCATTTTTTTGATGGCTCGCCTGGTCACAAACAGCTGTGGCCAGGTGGTGTTGGGGTTGAGGATCGGACTAGGAACCAAAGGGTTACATGTCACATCCCATCCACATTACTGTCATTTAGCAGATTCTCTTATCCAGAACAACTTACATAGGTTATACTTGTATCCATTCATATAGCTGTATATACTGAGGCAATTGGGGGTTAAGGATACAACAGCAGTGCCCTAGTGGGGAACTGAACCAGCAACCTTTTGGTTGTGAGACCTGCTCCTTACCACTACAATGATAAGCAAATGAACAATATCTAAAACTGAAAGTGTAGGTAAATCACCCTGTATAGGGATATGAGAAAAACCAAACAATGCACTGCGGAGTGTCCTTGCAACAGGGGGTTGTGGGTTCAAATATCCCTTTCTGGATCATTCCAAGGACTTCTATTATGCTACCCATGCCTCTCTGTGTAATGATCAGTTCTATGAAACTCATTTGACCATGCAATCAGTGCAAGACATCAACTAGTAAAGCATCAGCCTCCAAGCCAAAGAATCTGAATTTACAAGCCTTGCAAGCTCACTCACAGCCATTATATTCAACATCTACACAGCAAGTCCAGTTCAAAGCAAAAATTGTAAGTATGATATACAGTAACAACCCACGTGAAAATACTATGCACATCAATACATTCTATATACATACATATATACATATATATATATATATATATATATATGCATATATATTTTATACACACACACATACACACACACAGATATCCTTTGAAATGTGTGCAGATTTTCCATTTCCATTCAAACATATTCCTTATATTTTGTATCTGTATCCAATTTATACTGTATCGCAGTTCAATAAGGGAGAAAAGCCATTTCATATTGCTGCTCTCCACACGGTGGTAAATATGAATAACAGGAAGAAAATTACCTGAACTGAATTTTAAAACCTAACTACCTTTTATCTACAACTTAATCAAACGGTGATTATAATATAAAAGGAACCAGCCTGGCTTCATAAAAGAGAAGTAATAATTCAACGATCACCAGTGTGAATAATAATAATAATAATAATAAAAAACATTCCAGAAACTGCCTCTGAGCCCATTCCAGAATGACAAAAAAAGAAACCCAAAAACACAAAGAGACGCAATTTGTGGAGCAGCCACCATCTGTGACTAACAGCCCATGCAGCGCTTGTTATCAGTGGGATAAATCTCTCTCTCTCTCTCTCTCTCTCTCTCTCTCTCTCTCTCTCTCTCTCAGACACACACACACACACACACACACACACACACACACACACACACACACACACACGCACGCTCGCGCAGAGATGCACACTGCAGTGAAAGGCAGGGGGCAGCACTGCCTCAGCCGAGCGAACTTTGGGTCTGAGCGCCGCCTCAAACAGGGCCGACTCCAGCGCTGGCTCCCTCAAACACCTGCTTATCCACGCCCCGTTAGGGTTTTTATGGCAGCCACAGACCGATGTTCTGTCAAATTGGCTTTTTATGCTCCGATAAACCCAGGAGAGCTCGAGAACGGTTTAAACAATCACCGCTGATCCAGTTCACCACCAGCCTTCCTGCCTCAGACTCAGAGATGGCTGGCTGGGTCCGGCTGGAAAAAGCAATCAAACCGAACACCGCCAGAGAGCTGCCTCTACCCTACCCCGATGATGCCGGGGTGGGGGGGGGGTCAAATCATGAATGCCAGGTTGCGTCAACAAAAAAACAACAACAACAAAAAAAAACTATTTTTCTATGCTCTGCTGTGATTTAATTATCCCAACTGGATGATAATCCAGTATTATGTTTTGTTCTAATTTTATAAACATTATCTCGAGAGGTGTCCCGGTGAACGTGGAACGCAGCTACGTCAACGGCTTCGCAGCTGCGGCGGGAATGTACAGCGGAGGTAATCCGTGGTGTGTGATAGCGCACTGACATGCTCCGCGGGCACGTCCTCGCAGCCCATTTATTTAAAACATTACACCTCTATTAATATAGCCGGAGAGCGACCATCAATTATTCAGGGAAAGGAAATAGATTTTAGCGCTGAAAGTACATCCTTTCAATCTCAGCGAGCTGCCTCCCATTGGCAAGAGTACACAGTGTGGATCCTGGTCACTGGGGACAGGGGACCAGGGCAAACCCCCCCCCCCGACGCAGGAAGTGGCAGGAAAAGGGGAACACCAGAAAAGAGAAAGGAACAGGTGAGTCCTCCGATAACGGAGCTTTCAAAAAGCCGAGCCTCCCTTGATCCGCGACCTAGCAAGGCGAATACGTGAATTGGCGAAAGCTCCACCGTCTCGATTCCTGCGGACACCCTTGCGAATCCGGAGGATGTGGGATCTGATTTGGACCAAGAGCCAAAAAGGGCAGCCGAATAAACGCACCACTCTGAGCACACCATAGATCAGGGCAAGACGGAGGCTCCATGCTGGATGGACAAGCACCACATGAGCTGTGCGGAGGGGCAGTGTACCTGGTGCATGGGGATTGCAAGCCATTCAAATAAAACAGTAATAACAATAGTAAACATTATAGCAATATTGGTTACACCTGAATAACCATGTAACAAGCAACTGCTACAACAGTTATTACTAATGTTATTTCCATGATACTTTCAACTTCCACACTCCCCTCAAGGTGGGGCAATATGATAGCAGTAAGAGTAGTGTAATAATAAAAAGCACTACTCCCAACAACTATTGCTGCAAGTATTATAAAAATAACAACGATCATCTGAATTCATTATTTGGAGAGTTTCAGGCTCTACATTTCCAGACAGTCCATGACTTTAATCCTCCTTGTCCCCGGCCTTGTCAAAACCCTCAAAGCACATGGAAGCGTTCCCGCTGAGACCAGAGGGGGGCGCACCGGTGCTCCTGCGTCAGATCTGAGTCTGCAGGTTCTCTCAGTCACTGCGGCTCAGAGGTGAACGGAGGGTGAAATCAATTCAGCAGAACACACGTCCGCCCTTCCCGACCTGTTACAGGGAGCTTTCTCCAGAAGATTCCGTGCGCTGCTTACACAAGCAAAGCCCTACCAAACGGGTGACCCGGCTCTGCACTTTAACTGCAGAAACATGCTCTGTTCCTACATTTTCGTTCATCGGATGTCCACATGCAACAAAGTAGCACCATCACTTCCAGACCAATATAATAAGCCACGGTAGGTTACTCTGCGTTTTGGACTGCCTCATTCAGGTGTCTGCTTCTCTGTTTCTCAGAGCGGCTGCACTGGTAGCATTTTTCTGCGGCAAGCGGAAGGAGAACAAGGCAGGAACCTTGACTGGAATCTCCTGGAGCATGGAGAGACAGAGACTACAGTGTACAGCATCTGTTAGAGAGAGAGAGAGAGAGAGAGAGAGAGAGATGTAGAGCTGTAGCCCAAGTAGTGACAGCAGCTCAGGGATCAGAGTTTTCTCATTCACGCTTCATACCCAGGTCGATATCAAACACAGCAGGAACGAGCCAAGTGATAAACACTCAGACTGTCGTGTGCCTGACTCAACATTAAAGACAACAACGAGATCAGGAAACGCACATGGAATTTCCCCACTGTAAGGCGAACGGGAATAAGGCCTGATTTCCCTGCAGCGCCCTGAACACGCCGAACAGAGCGCATTCCACAAACATAAGGAAACTGACACAATTCAGGGATGTCTCCGGCGTTACCGTGGAGAATTCCCATGAATTCTTGCACATTTGTTACTCGCTTTTTGTAATTCAGAGTTTTTTTTAGAAAAAAAAGCGCAAGAAAAACAAAAAGACACAACAGAAAAAGTACAGTATAGTTTCCGCAGCGCACGCTGTTCACATTCCTCATTTGTAATTTCTTATATGAATGTCAATATGCAGCAGCCTCTGTATTATTTATGGGAAGTGGCTGCCGAGAGGCTGAAGTCAGTGCTTACTTACGGCTCATTCTGAGCACCCCCCCCACCCCCTCTGACTGGGCTCCCAGAACATTAAGGGGCTCCCCGCTAATGCACACAGATATGGGGAGAGCACCACCACAATAGCACTGCACCTTTCTGACACCCTGGAAAACACAGGTATGGTCAGGGATTCAGGGAGACACTGTACAAACAAACAGAAATGCTTGTGCTCAAAACACACTGACACACACAAAGACACACATGGCGTTAAATCAGGTCTGATGCAAGCAACAAGCCGGGTTTCCACAACAACGGCAACCCTCAGAGGCGAGCAGGAACGAGCGTAAACGCTGACCCTTGAACCGCGGTTAATGTCGGTGGCGTGTGCAAGGCGTGTAGTCCGGCGCTGCGCGTGGTGCTGCCTGGCCGCCGAGGCAGTGTTCAATTAGCCGCGAATGCTCCTTGCGGCTCAGCGGGGGAAAAACAATTAAGGTCCCTCCGCAGCTTCGGGCCAGTAAACGGCACTAACTAGATGCTGACGGACAGGTTGACAGGAGATATATAAGAAAGTGTGTGTGTGCGCGTGTGTGTGCGTGTTTTCTAAAGTGCAATAAAGAAATGAAAGCTATGAACGCTCAGCGATATCCTCGTGTTTCGGGGGGGGGCTGGATGAAACTTGAGCTGGGGTTTGCATCAGGAAAAAGTGCTCCAGCAAGTCCTGCTGGGATACCTCTGCCCTACGGACCCTCCTGGGGAGAGTGGCAAGGGAGAGGGGCTGCAAGCAGACATCTCTGGGTATCACTGATTATTCTCTCTCTTTTCCTCTTCCTCCTTTTCTGTGCCTCTCTACCCTCTCCCTTTTCTCATGCTTCTCTCTCTCTGACACACACACACAATCACTCAATCACACACACACACACAAACACACACACAAAGCACTATAAGACTAATGTAGGAGGATGCATCCAATGAAATGATTTTTTTTTTTAAATTACAGCCTATTCCCATTTCACAGCTCGTCTTTCAAGGACTCCAGCCATCCCGGCTGCCGGTTTTATATAACATCTCCCTGACAATGGCGTAAGGGAGGATATTGCTCCAGCTGACAACATAAGGAGGTCTGTAATGTTGATGCAAGAGAACGGCAGCTGGAGCAGCTACGCGTGTTGGACTTTCCCCGTCAGCTCCCCCCCACCCCCACTCCTACCCGCCCCCTCTAGCCTCCATCCCTCCACCCCACCATCCTCTCTCCCTCCCCCTCTCTCCCCGTCTCACTCACGCAAACACACACACACACACACACACACACACACACACACACACACACACACACACACACACGAACACACGCGCGCGCAACCCTCTCACACACACACACGCGCACGAAGAGACTGCAGCAGCAGCAGGATGGAGAGATTGTGCGTGCGCCCCTGCTGTCGCTGAGCGCCGGAGCCCGTGGTTTCGCGACGACGCGCTGGTGCTCGGAAAGAAGGGGGGAGAGAGAGAGAGAGAGAGAGAGAGAGAGGGAGAGACACACGCCAGGGGTGTGTGTGTGTGTGTGTGTGTGGGGTGGGGAGGAGGGGGAGAGGAGAGCGCCCGCATCTCGCAGCGGTCGGAGGAATCTCTCTCTCCCGCCGGCTTGAAGCGCGAGGCAGCCGATGTGCAACAACTCGTCCAACTGCCGTTGCCGCCGCCGCCGCCGCCGCCGCTGCCGCCTCCGCCACCAGAGCCATGGAAGAGCCGCTCCTCCGGCTGCGCTCTCTAACGCACTGAGGGCTCGGACATGCGCCGGCTCCTCTCGGGATATTTGCCGTCTCGTCCTTTTTGTCAGTGATCCGCTTCTCAAGGTAAGTCCTCTCTCTTCTCTGGCTTTTCAAAAACAAGAGTTTTCTTTTTTTCTTTTGGTGGAGTGGTTGACTCGGTTCGGGTCGGCTGGATTCGGCTGCTGCTGGAACTGTTGCCAACACTGAGCCCTCAGGTGGAACGGCAAACTGCCCCACCGTTCCTCCTGCCGGAGCTTCCCCCCTTCCCCTTCCCTCCCTCGAGCCGCGGAGAGCCGCCGCCACTCGCTACGGTCCCCCTCTGATAAATTGGGGGGGGGGGGGGGGGGGGGGGTGTCACGTCTCTTCCTCCCCGCCGAGCACCGTCGGCTCCCAGGTGGGGGAGGCGTAATTGCATGCCGTACCTTTCCCCACGCTCCGCGTCTCTAAGTTTCACGAAAGAAAACAACGGCTGGAAAAAAGTTGACATAAATACAGTGAAATTGCCTGCCTAAGTTTTAGAGCACGGTGCGGGTTTTTAAAATGCAGTATGTGTATGTGCGAAGTCAAGTTAATTCAAAGAATGTGTAATGATTGTGTTTATTTCATAGCCAATGTGGTCGTGTCTGCAGCCATCATCAAGACTAGAATGATTCTGCATTTTTGAGGCGCTAAAGACTGTCAATCACATAAACATGTCTTAAGTATGATCTGTTAATGCTGAAAGGTTAAACATATTAATGACAGTTGTTTGCGGTTTGTGTTTAGGACTTTAGTACTGTGCGGGTCAGCTAACACCAGCAGTGATTTAAATGTGTAACGAGCGGACAGCGTCACACGTTTGAGTGCATTTGACGGAGGATCCTAGGCTTAACTACAGAGCAATCGGTGTAATGGCATGTGTGAGCCTCTCTCTTTATGCCGGAGCTCTGGGGCTGAGAACCCCCCTATTCCAGCCCACACACACACACTAACACACACATTCTCTCACACAAACGCACTCTCATGCACACAGACACTCTCTCACGCACGCACACACATACGCACACGCATTCTCTCTCTCTCCCTCTCAGACGCACACACGCACACATCACTGACCGACCACCTCTCTCTATCTCACTAAGAGATGCACTGAAGTCCAGGAGGAAAAGGTCTTCCTTACTGCTTTGATGCAAAAACTTATTTTTAGGAATTAATCCAGTGGGCTTTCTGCGCAACAGTCCGGAAACAGAGCCTAAGACAGATTAAGCCTTATGCGTTCTGCATCACCGCTTTGTAATCACTGTGCTGGGATCAGCAGCCCTGTCATCACACACCTTTTCAGGTGTGACTCCGCAGCTCCAGAGCAAACGCAATCCTACAGACGGATTTCCTTACTACACTTTTCCAAAACAGCAGGGAGGCAAGACAGAGACAGAGATGGAGAGAGAAACAGAGAGAGAGAGATGGAGAGGGAGACGGACAGAGAAAGATGAAGAGTGAGAGGCGGTGAGGGAGACAGAGAAAGATTGAGACAGAGAGAAAAGGGAAACCTGTGACCAAGAGAGATGGAGAGACAATGGCAGAGAGAGAAAGACAGACAAAGAGTAGACCAGATGAGAAAAAAGAGAGAAAGAGAGAGAGAGTTTTAATGTTGATGACGCAAGCATACAGACAGAGGGAAAAAAAAAAATAAACAACAGACCAAGAATGGGTCAGAGAGCAACTGAAGGAGACAAGACAGATGGACAGAGAGAAATGCAAGACATGAAGACTCAGAGCAAGGTAGTTGCACAGGCTTTGGGCAAACAGAACAGGCGGGAGTGAGGGGAGCGTGAGGGGATCCTGTCCTAGAAAGGACCCCCGAAAGGAGCTGCTAGCGCCGAATGAAAAATGAAAAGCGTCCTTTCCTCTGCGTGCTGCAGGGGTTAGTCATTCATCCCCAGAAACAAATGGTTCGCCTATAAATGTATGACTGCTTTTTCGCCGCGGCCAGATGTTACCTTTCATGTGGTAATGGGATTATTTATTAAGGGGCCGGATCTCCTGCCTGGTCAAGCGCGGCGTGTCCTGGGAGGGGGGGGGGGTGGGGAGGAGGCCGGGCGAGAGACGCGCACTGCCGCAGGAGCGGAGGACAGATTAAACACCTGATGATGGCACCCCCCCCCCTCCCCTCCCCTGCAGGGAGCCTGAGGGACATCACAGTCAGGGGGAGGTGTTCCAGAGGGGAGCCCGAAGAGCTGCGCGCAAACTGTCACGGAAGCTCTGGCTCTGGCATTCCCAGCATCACGCGATCACTGCCGCACGCGACTGCTAGCTATTAGACCCATGGCTAAACCTGCAGCTCCGGAGCAGAGCAGAATCCAAACCACAGAAACTGTCCTGCTCCCGAGCCCATAAAGTCTAGGCTCAATGTCAGCTCTGCAAGCAGGCAGTTCACTGATGTGGTGCCTGTGTTTTTTGGAGCAGTTGCAGATTTGTGAACATCCATCTCAGAATGACTGTCTGTTCCCTTTTTTGTCCATTAAATCCAATCGAGCGTCGTTGACCACTCAGGAACAGTACTGTCACTTCATCACACAAACACGGTCAGTGTTTTGGATCCGATTCGGCCCCTCTTCACTCCAACAGGGTCTCTCCCCCTTCCTTTCTGACTCGCACATGACTTTGAGAGGGGCTTGGCTGGGAGCTTCACGCACACAAAGCCAGGCATCCCTCCTCCTCCATGGTTACAGTAGTGGAGCGGTGTGTGTGTGCATACGAGAGAGAGAGAGAGAGAGAGAGAGAGCTGCAGGCGGCAGGGGCTTCTCTCATTACCAATCCTCTTTGTGAACACTCAGGCGCGTGGATGCCGTGCCTTGCTGCGGTGTGTTCTGTAGTAGGTATCAGTTCTGGAGGGGGTGGTTCACGTACGATGCTTCCACCTTCGGTTTACAGAGTTGGGGGGTTATGCAAAGTGCTCAGCTACACCTTGCGCTTGGTTCCCATAAGCAGTAGGTGAGGAATACTTGCACTGTGTCATCTTGTTACCGCAGATATATTCACCTGTCAGGACTGTGATGGCAAGCACAGCACCCATATCAAGGAAAGTGTCACATCAGACATCCAAATAACATCAGCTCTGACAATATTTTAAAATGACTGTTTTTTTTTTTCTCCAGAACTACATCCCTTGCACAAATAGAAGTCAAATGAAAACATCTGAGACTAGGTGACAGAACATTACAGTGCAGAGAATGGCGGTACTTTCACAACTTCACAGATACATCGTGTCAGCATTTGCTTTAAATGTGCTGTGTGCATACAGTACACACAGATGAAACAGAAGCAGCAGAGAGAGGCAGCATTCAGACCGAAAAAATAAAATCAAAATGAAGCCATGAATTAATAATAATAATAATAAAATATTCTGGATTGTATTTTAACACAATCAGAATGCCATGTCACAGTGTGACACAGGATATTCTAGACCTTAATGTTGTTCAACCTTGTGTCAGAGGATATCAAAGGATAACATGAATCGCCTTTCTGTTATTATTTAAACAAATGCTACACCCCGAAGCAGCAAGGCCTCCCAAGGCGTATCAAACATTCCTTTATTGTTTGGCTTCTTGGTTTTTATTGTTGTCGCATAAGGAAAGAGATTACCAGCACTAAATCTGATTCTAAATTATTCTGTCATTTTGCTTTTAATCTTTTTAATCAATAAGAAAGCGCAGCCTCATTAGTTGTGATAAGGCTTTACAACAAAGCAGCATCTTTAATGGTACAAAAAAAAGTTGAGGGAGGGGGTGGAGTGTGCAAGACATGCTTGGAAACAAATGGGAAGAGAGGAAGAGTCACTGGAGAGCAAGAAGTGCTTTGTCATTAAAATGGAGGACTGCTCTGTCACATCACCAGACTTGAGAAACATTCGTGTCCCAACCCACGCGCATATCCGTTCCCTCCTCGCAGAAAATGCAGAGGATGCCTGATTCTTTCTGAATGCGTCGCACCACACAGGTGAGCGCGGTGCACCACGTCCCGCTCCTTTCAAACGGGCAGAGGAAATGTACAATCTGCAGAAATCTACTTGCTACGGTGGCAGATTATAACAAAGCATTCCTATTACTTTTGGTTATTTTAAGATCAGTGTTACGATAATGGGAAACACACACACACACACACACTCATTAGAAGCCCGTATTATGTTGGACAACCAGGAAAAGTAATGTAAATCCAAATGACCCAGTGATAATGATAAGAAACGCTGTCCCTGAAAGCCTTTCGAAACAGGCACACGTACACACGTATGTCGACGCGCATCTTAAGGCATTAGTGTGCCATTAACTAGAGGAGGATTTGCTCCGCTTACTGTCATGCTAATGCGGCATCATCCCAGCGCAGAGGCTGAGGAAGTCATTCATCCTGTCAATCAACGACACACACACACCAGCTCACATGCACGCTCCCACAAACATACTCTCTCCTCATCCTCGATGCACAAACCGAGACAATACCCCGTTTTTCTGTTACTGAAGCAGCTGCCAATCTTAGTATAATATACAATGCTGGCATGTGTGCACATGCACTCCATATAACTTCAAATTATTCTTCAACTACAGATACACCTGATGCTTAAATACGTAGGACAAACGCATCGAACACATCAATTAAATACCACAGCAGGTTTAAAGCTGGATTATGGCGGGCCTTTTTCCAGGAACATTCATGAATTGGGCTGGCTTCATTTGCCCACGCTACATCTGAGATTAAATTGCCTATTAATAATAATATAAAGTGAAGCGAGTAAGGTCTGTGCTGAACATAATCTAAAGCTATTGCATTCACGTCCACATGGCCTCTGTTCGGGCACAGGGCTTGATGCTCTACCACTTGCCTTAGCACAGTGTTTTCCAAGGAAACGCACAAATGTAGACTTTCCTAAAGCTTTTCTGTGAGCTGTAAGTATTTAGGGAGGTGAACTAACACATAAATGGTCCTCTCACAGCCAGAAATGCACCTGGACTGTCAAAAAATTAACCAGCGGAACCTCTATCATTTCAAATATTGTGTAAAAATTCATTAAAAGTAACTAAAAGGAACTGCTGACACATGCCACTGGCAGAAGGCTTAAGCTAGACAAAAGATTTAAACACAAACATATAAATGACATGCAAATGTTATATGTATGCAATATAATATGGTAATTACATGCTATATGTGTATGAATCTCACACACACACATTTCATATATATTTTATATATATATATATACATATATATATATATATATATATATATATATATATATATGTAAATGGTGTAAGGGAATGGGAACAGACAGCATCCTCCGCTTAAGAACATAAGGAGATTTAAGAGGATTACTTTTGCAATTTTAGAGTCAATGCATTATTCATAATCCTTTGGATCACTGGGGCCAAATCGGCAGGAAAAAAAAAAAAGAAACTGATTATTAGCAGTCATTGAGGGGGCGGTAACGGGACGTGGGTGTCGCGTATTCAATTTGGTGACAGAGACTCAAACTCTCAGACAAGGCCGCTGGGACGGGACCGAGCTCACGTCAGAGGGACTGCATATTCTGCCTCTTCGCCACGGTTTCTCAGTCCCTATAAAAAGTGGTCTTCGTGACCAGCTGCATTCAGGCATTTTTACATGGTGGCCTTATTGAGTAGCAGTCAGCAGTCAGGTGCACCTTACGACCAAATTCCAATGACATTTCGTCAGTCATCCCAATTGTGATGTGACCACAGTTTAAATATACAACCTGGGTTGCTGGTGCATTGATCCAAACAAATGTATTTGGCATTTAAGAGAAAGATATAAAATCAGAGGTTCACGGTATGAACGAAGCCCCTTAGCTGTGATCATTATATTTACAGGTCTATTCTTTAAACGAAAGAAGACATCGTTTCCACATCACCACCGGCACTGAACGGGCCTTGACAAGGTGAACCCACAAAAAACATGACCCATGTTAGGGCGGACTTCATAAAAGCACCTCACTGCTAGGCTGTGGGCCATCTACAAGCAGTGTGCTTGAGTGTGACAGGTGACATCAATCTCAGGTAGCAGTCTGAGGAAAACAGAGGCAGCATTTTGAACACTCTTCAGAGCCCAGAGGCATATCTAGAACCCTCTCACTGATCAATAAAAATGCTTTCCCCCCACAAAAGCATTAATTGGCCCTGTGTGAAATCCCACTCTATGGGAAATATACACTGACTGTATGTGTGTATATTTTTGCAACAGCAAACATATATAAATATGTATCGGCATTCCTTATGTACCTACCAAACCTATTTATTCAGAAAGAGAGAGAAAGGCAGAGAAAACGGGTGAGAGAGGCAGGTAAATATACAGACACTGATGTAAATGAATGTAACCGATACAAACCTATGTGTACTGATACACACTATATAAAAATCTGCATATTTAACAGTTCCGTGAATCCACACAAGCAGGAGGTAGAGAACCCATGCAAGGGCCAGGACAATAGTAAACATATATATCAATATGTCTTGGCATTCCTTATCTATCTACCAATTCATCTCATTATCCAGAAAAAGGAAGAAAGAGATAGAGAAAAAGGGTGAGAGAGAGAGAGAGAGAGGCAGGTGTATATATACAGATAATGATATAAACCAAAGTAACCAATATAAACCCATGTATACTGATGTAAACTGTATAAAGATCTGTACATTTAACAGTTCTGTGTATCCAGACAAGCAGTGGGTAGAGAATCCACGTGACAGGCAGGACAGCAGCGCTGTTTGAAAATAGCCCTCTGAGAGTGAACGCAGCACTGGCTGACATTCAGGGAGGTCAGAGCGCTCTCTGCAGTGTTCCAGCCCTGCGAGGAACAGCAGCCCGGGCCCGAACGGCGCTCCGAGCGGAGTGTGCAAGCACAGTGGGCCCCTCAGCTTCGGGGCGTTCAGCCTTTCGGTTAATTTTTTTTTTTTTTTTTAAGTTTGTTTGTTTTTAGCGTTCTTCTTGAATAACCCAAGTCGCTTAAAAGCGTGGAGTGATGGAGCGTGGGCACAGCCCCAAAAACTCAATGCCACCCCTGTGTAAAAAACTACAGAATACCAGCATCCATTAAAGCACATTTGCCCTGCATTGGGCACTTAAGGGCCCTCTATAGTCTACACAGCCCTGCAAGGGCACCCTCATGCCTACCTACCCTTTGGCTGTGTGTTTGTACGCACAGACATCAAAGCATTCTCATCGAGTGTTCAGGACTGACACATCCGCCCCTGTGTACGTTGGCAGTTTTTGTAAGTGAGCCCTGTTTGTTACTATAATTGTGGCAAAATAAGAATTATGTGCAACTCAGGGTTTTTGCAAGTGGGCTGTTTGTTGCTATGATGAGAAATGAAGAATACTGTGTTTAATGAAGCGAGGCGGGCTTCCCAAAGGCAGGAAGCGTGTTCCACCTCATCTGAAGAGGCAGTGGAGGGGCAGTCAGTGGTGCAGGTGGTGGTTAAAATGTACTGTATACAGCTTGATCCTTCACCTCAGGTATGCTAAAGTCACACCACAACATGCATGACATGGTAAACCCAACTCAGAAGAGGCCATCCCATCATGCATCCCGCCGCCTTATCAAAGCGGGAGGATCTCCTTTCTCTGAGAAAGTGCTGTTGTAGACCGCACAAAGACCATCTCTGGAGCTGGCAAAGGACGGTAGCCAATGCCGTAATCTTTGGCACAGTCTACTGCTGAAGTCAGGCGGTGGAGAAGGCGCTATCTTCAGCCTTGCTGCAAAATTATAATAGCCTACTGCATAAAAGCCTGTCGTGAATGACGAGGGAGGGAGCAACTTGATTTGCAGGCTGAAATTGGGGTGAGGATAAGAGAAGGAGTCAATGGGACAGGAGCACGGTGAAGGGGGTGACCAAAGGGACAGGAGCACGGTGAAGGGGGTGACCAGGCACAGCTAGAAACCAGCAGGAAGCTTCCGTACTCTGAGATGTTGAACTGATACCAAAGATCTGAAGGAGATCAATGAGAGGAATCTCATCTTGAAGCCGAGCCTGGATCAACTGTATCGCTGTGAACTTTTAAACAAGCACCGTTTTTTAGCTGTTGCTTTTCGTTTATGGATTCTTTGTTAATCTCCGCTGACCGCTGACCTTGGTGTTGTGTAAATACAAAGAAAAGTGAGGCTATGCAAAGGAACGGAGCGTACGGACATCACAAAGCCAGGCATTACTGTGGAAAAATCCTGCTGTGTTTTTATGAATGAAAATTCAATATATCTTCACTGAACGCAATGGCTAAAAGTTGTAACCTACAGCGCTGCTCATACAGATGAATAATGCCCAACTGCCATTGCTGCTTTCGGTGTAACCTTATTATGCAAGTGCTTCAGATCCTTGTCTCCTGATGACCTCACTCGAAGTGCAGTCTGACTTATGCTTTGATTTTCTTTATGCAAAGTGACCAGCAGTAAATAGAAACAAGCACTGAACTCCAATAATGATTACAAGAGCATAATAACAGTACTGTGCAGATAATTGCTTGTAGACTATCAAAAGGAAAGAAGGGGGTTTTGATAGTAGTTATAAAAAAAAAAAAAAAATCTGATGCTTGTTGCTAAGATACCATGAATTTCAAATGCATCGCAATAGGGACAAAAAAATTCAGAGGGAGAAATAAAAAAAAAAAATCTTTGGTACATAACCTCCGGCCTGGTTTTCTTGCATAATTAACTACGGTTGATTTGGCTTTTTTTTTTTTTTTTTTTGAGGCATTAATGAAATAACACTTTAAGCTACTACACAATCAATTAACTGAGTCAGTGCTACTGAATTCAATTTCACCACATGTTTAAAAATAAAAAAGTTGAATTAAGCACCCTTAATGGTTACACATGCAGCATTTTTTTTTCCTGTTTTTGAAGAATCTGGCTTTTCAAGCCAGCTCAGCAGACAAAGCTGAGAAGGGCAGAAAACACATTAATTACAGTGCCCTCCATATCTGTTCCTACCTATGATAACATGACAGAAAATGTACACTTTGGATCACTTCACTTGACTGCATGTAAAAGTTATGCTTGCATGTTAGTATCACTGCAGAGCAAATTCTTACTGGTCGCAAATAATTTATTTTAAACCATTTATTTAATTTATCCGAGAAACACAAGGGGCATATTTATTCACATCCCTGTAGTCCATCTTTTGTAAATCCTCTGATGGTTTCCTCCAGTTACACTTACAAGCTACTTCCTGTGAAGCTTAATGAGGACCTGGCACATATAAAGACAGTATTTTTCACCATTACTCATAGACAGATTGTGCTACATGTTTCTCATCTTTTGGTTTTCGTATCTGAACTCCTTTCTAGACTACATGCCAGAAATATCCAGTTGGATGGAGAACATCCACTTTCTGCTCAGTTAACTATTTCTTTGTAGAGAACTTTGTGAATATTTTGGATCTCAGTCATGTGGCAGCAGTGTAGCATAGCGGTAAGGAGCTGGTAACCCAAAGGTTGCTGGTTCAGTTCCCTGCTGGGGCACTGCTGCTGTACCCCTGGGCAAGGTACCTAACCTAGAATTGCCTCAGTAAATATCCAGCTATATAACTGGAACCTGGAAAAACTGTAACCTGTGTAAGTGGCTCTTAATAAGAGCATCTGCTAAATACCAATATTGCAATGCAATGTAATGTAATGAATACGTTCTGAATACTTTGGATCATAGTCATGCTGGACTGTCCATTTTCAGCCATGCCTGACCTTTTTTCAGAAGGAATTAGGTTGCAGCCAAACTGTCCTGGTATCTGTTTGAGTTCCTAACTCCCTCTAGCTTAACAAGGGCTCCAGGACCCACAGATGCAAAACAATCCTGAAACATAATGAAACATCCAACCATATTCTACAGAAGGCATAGGTTCTTTCCCAATATAAGCTCCACCATTTTATGCCAAACACAAAGCTAGTGGGTGAAAAAACAGGCTCAATTTTCATTTCATCTGACCACGAGACATGTTTCTAATTGGCATTCAGACACAGTCCGGCAAATTCAAGTTGTCTCTTTTTGCGGACTGCCTTCAAAAGAAGCTTCTTCCTTGCAGCTCAGGCATGAATATGACACTCACGCATGCAACTCTGAATGAGTCTGTCACTTCGTGACCTGACGGTGCCAATTTGTTCAGGAGATGTCAACTTGTTGCCTTTGGGTTTATGCACTGTTTGCCTCACAGCCCATGGTGGGAATACAGGCACGCATAATCTTCATGGCGGGTTGCCACTGTGCTAGTAGCTTTACATTTCTCAATGCTGAGTATAAAAAGGCAGATTCAGCTTCCTTTATAGCCATCTTTCAACTTACTGGGGTCAATGTGGGGCAGGAGTGTGGCATAGTGGTAAGGATCAGCACTTGTAACCTAAAGGTTGCTGGTTCGATTCCCCACTGGGCCACCGCTGCTGTACCCTTGGGCAAGGTACTTAACCTAGATTTGCCTCAGTAAATATCCAGCTGTATAAATGGATAAAACTGTAACCCATGTAAGTTGCTGTGGATACGAGCATCTGTTAATAATGTAATGTAATGTAATAGATGCAGCATCGGACCCTACGCAGAGTGGTCAGGTCACTCCTTGACTCCGTGTTCAGTGACTTCAGGATGCAGCCAAACACGGTCAGTAGCATCCTGTATGTGCAGTCTTTCAAGACCCTTTATTTGAGGCACTTTGTACTCCCAGTTTGCAAGTCACTCCAGATAAGAGTGTCTGCTAAATGACATACGGTGTTCAGAGAATTCTCTGACCTTAACCATGATAACACACAGAAGAGGTTTGTCAATGGGAAGCTCTATCTCCTTTTATACCAGAAGGAAAAAGCAAACCTCTGGATGCCCCTATATGGTTCCTGAAGCTTCCGCTGAACTTCCAACAAGCAAAATACAGTAAAGATGACTTAATTGAGTAACTACTTGAATGTGACCCTCATGTTTTCTGGGGAAAAAAAAATCATTATTTGTGATCTAAATTTGCTCTCTACAATGGTATAATTTTTAAAGAATAACATAAAACAATAACCAGACAAAATACAATATGTATATTATTTTTCTTTTACAGCATTTTATAGCAGTTCCCATTTAGTCATGGTTATAAATAACCACAGAAGGCACTGTAGGGACAGCGTCTGAAACGAGGGCCACTTATGTTACAAGACTTCTCCCCGCTGATTGCAGTAGGTTACCCTTCAGTTCCATGGGTAGCATTTGAGATGGACCTTCCATCCAGCCCGACCAGGATAAAGGGCAGACAGACAAGCTCGGCTGACAGGCCTCCAGCTCCGAGGCACTGCTTGTGCTGAGCTGTGTCATTCTGCAGCCAGGCAGGTTGTTAATAATGTTTGCAGATTAGATTGATCAGATAGGTCAGGGCTGCCTCAAGATACCGCTGGCCCAAATGCCAGCCTCCGCTTGTTTGGGCCGCAGTTATTGGGTGAATTAAGCGGGTGATATGACGCCCGACGTGTTATCAGATACGAGTGACAGGAGGGGTGGCTTTACCACGTCACGCTAAGTGACTGCGGAGGGAAATCTTTACTGATTGCATTACTGGGGAGGCCAAACATTTCATTTCCATGGGAGTTCAGCTAAATATTGTGTGAGCATGACCCTTAAAATGACAGCGTGAAGGAACGCTAAGCAGACATCGGTGTTTAGTTCCTTGTGTATGCGAGCAATAGAATATCTCCTCAAATCTCTGGAGTACTACAGTGGCTGGAAATTTTTTGATCCGCGTTCCCCTTGGTCTCAGTGAAGCATTGTGTGCCTCCTCTGAATGAGGAAGGGTGATGGATATGATACGTTGTACACGCCCAACATACCTTGGGGGGGATCATGCAAGTCAGACTACAGTTTGAGGCATACACTGAACAATCAGTTTTGTGTTCACTGATGGCTAGGGCAGTTAAACCTGCACTTTTAATGTGGTCTTGTAAATGTTGACGAGGTAAGTGATGACTCGCCCTGCAGTGGTTCTTGTTCATTCTCCTCTCTCATAAGGGTTTGGCCAGAACCGGAACACCCTGCTACTTGGCCCACCACTGTCATGCAACTGCCTGCATGTGACAGGTGTGACTGTAGTGTACTGATTGGCCAGCATGTAGGCACATTCTCAGTAATATTAATGGTGGCAAACAGGAAGTCAAACGCACAACCATTTCCGAGAACTGCCCAGTCATGCCGATGTTCAAAGGGACCTCTTCCATTCACTCTCTCCTGTATGAGCACGTGCACCTGCAACACAGACCCATATCTCAACGATGAGGGAAACGGGACCATTCGACTGTCTCAAACTCAGAATTCACCTCACTAGGGCAAGGTTCTAACAGACAGCTAACCATCTTGGCCCCTGGGGGGGGGGGGGGGCACAAAAACGTTTTACAGCTCTCTTCCAACCACATCGCTCCCAGGAACAGGGCAGGGAAGACTAATCTGGTACAATCAAGATAATGATTAGTTGAAATATGCGGTTAGGTGCCCGGGCTGGAGACAGAGCCTGCAGACACTGCAGCCCTCCATTTGATGAAAAGGATTTCTACAGGAGAGGGAGATTTACAGACGGCACTCAACATCAACGACAAACAGGCAAAACCATTCTCAAAACACCTCCACTCTTTACGACAGACAACCCTCACTGTGCCTGGACCATTTTCTGCACAAGTTGAACCACGCAGCAGTGTACAAAGTAACAACAACAACACGGACAGTGGAAAAGCCAAATAAAGTACATCCAGACCTAAAGCAAAGTGCGTGCACACCATGATAAATGAAAAGCACAGCATGCCACTTTAGGCTTTACTGCCAGGACTCTGTAATTAAAAAAAACCTGAAGATGATTGATTAAAAAAAAAAAAAAAACAATGTGACAATGTTTCCAATCCAATCTTTGTGTCAATCCAACCACAACCACAACTGTAAATCTAACACAGTGAAATCACAACGTGGGTGAATGCTAGGGTGCCAACATTAACCAGAGAATCAAACAGAGGCAGTTCATTAGGTATGGTACAGTGGGAGCCCAAAGGATGACTAAGCAAGCAATTCATTTCGCGGGATGTAAAGCATTACATTGACCGGTCCCTCTCATCATCTGAATTCTCGGAAACGAGCACCAAGTTTAAAGAGGTCCGATCATGGGCAAGCACTGCAGAGAGACAGCCACTGGGCACAGCAACTTTAAAGTCAGGAGCAACTGACAGGCCAGCTGACTTTAAAGGACAAAAGACGCAGTAAAATTCAGTGCCCTTACAGAGCACAGTTGGCTATGTCTTTTTATATCTCAATTTGCTGAAATGAAGCTTTTCTGTATCTACTACTCTCTGGTTATCTGTATGAGAACTTGGGAGTTGAAATGAGAATAATTGTGCTCATAACGCAGTCTGTCCCTCAACTGAATGCAGGAATGTAACATCTACCTAAAAAAAAAAAAAAAAGAAACAGCTTTTTTCACACCTCTTTTCACACCTACTTGTCATATTTATTGTCTGTGTATTAGTTAACCACTGTTTATCAGATGACATCCACACGTATATACAAAAATCTTTTAATAAATCCTCCCTCTACACAGATAAAAGGATCTCTGTACTTGTGTTTCTTTTTGTCATGTGGCACATCAGTCATGTCACTGAAAATGCACTGTCACTGACAATGCACAGCAAAGCTAGATAGCTATGGCAGTCAGGTCTTTCTGCCCGTCATCATGACAGACAGGGAGAAAACTAGGCCGTGTGTGTGTGTGTGTGTGACTGGGCGTGAGTGACAGAGTGAGTGTGAAGGTGACTGTGTGTTGTATGACAAAATGTGCGTGTGTATGTGTGTGTGTGTTCACATAATAAAGGAGATATCATGTTTCTAATAAATGACAAAATAGTTATGTGTGTTTGTGTTCATACATCTACACTCATGTGTCAACATTTTTGCTTGTGTGTGTGTGATATCATTATAAGCCCTCCAGTGATAAACGCCTGTTTCCCTGCTTTCAGGAACCATGGTGAGCAGGGAGGCCGGCAAATGCATGCTCACCAACTCGGAGTCAGACTCAGAGGCGGCGCCCTCACTGGCCCTGGAGGGGAAGTACACCCTGGATCCCAGCAGGCAGGTGCGGAAGAGGAACAAGGCCCTGCAGGTGCGATTCAAGGATATCTGCGAGGCACAGAACGAGCAGAGGGAGGCTGCCCGGCAGGCTGGGGGTAAGGGGGGCAAGCCAGTCTCCTACAAAGTGGCGTACCGCAAGTACATGACTGTGCCCGCCCGCCGTTCCATCCCCAACGTCACCCGGAGCACGGGCGTGCAGACGTCCCCGGACCTTAAAAAGCGCTACCAGACCTTCCCTTTCGAGCGCAAGAAAGGGCACACCATCAAGCACGCCGCGGCCGTGGAGAGCCTCAAGGGCCACAACAACGGGTTCGTGACGGACGCCAAAGGGGTGAGGGCAGGGGGGAGCCCCGGCGAGCCCTCCAGGTGTGGGGCGGGGAAGGCGAGTCACAAAACGCGGGCCCTGCTCCACACCACCGAGTGCATTGCCACGGTGGAGCACCACCACGTCGGGGGGAACTGCTCGGACGGAGACGCCTGCGCCGACGCCCTGCTGGTCAGCTGCTCCACGGAGGCGCAGTGCACCCCCGGTGCCACCGCCGGCCCCACCCCCCGCGCCGAGGCCGAGCTGCAGATCTGCAGCATCAAGTCCCGGCCCCGCAAGGGTTCGCACCCAGCCGAGGCGGACTCGGACCCCTCGGCCAAGCGGCAGCTGCTGAACTTCGAGGAGGCCTCCACCAGGACCCTGCGGGACTCGGGCTCCCGGGTGACGGGCCCCATCGCCTGGAACTCGCTGACGCAGGTGGAGTGCCTGGAGAGCCCGTCGTCGGCGCGTGGAAAGCGCAAGAAAGGGCTGCAGCTCAACGGGCTGCAGGCGCAGTCGCAGACGCTGCCGCGGGCCGGCTGCTCCACCCAGGCGCAGTGCCACGCCCCGCCCCCGCGGGTGACGGGGGAGCGGGTGTGCACGGGCGAGGCACCGAGGGCCCGCGGAGCGGCCGGCACCGGCGCCGGGGAGGCCTGCCAGCAGATCGTGCCTGTCACTCAGGACGGGGATCTAAAAGCACAGCTGCAGGTGATGGAGAACCTGATCAGCTCCAGCCAGGAGACCATCAAGGTGCTGCTGGGGGTGATTCAGGAGCTGGAGAAGGGAGAGGCGCACAGGGAAGGGTGAGAGACTGCTATCTTTATCCTACAGCGCTCATAACACATACACAGTTTCAGTAATGCCACAGCTTGAGGGATAAGAAACAGCCATCTTACCCTAACACGCATAGCATAACACACACACTATCCACTAAGACAACAGTCGAGGAGTGAGAGACTACCATTCTTCCTCTACACTTATAACTTTCCACTAAGGCCACAGGTAGGGCTGAGAGACCACCATCTTTCCTCAATATTGCACTGGTAACACACACACAGCTTGAGGGGTAACAGACCGCCATCTTACCACAACACTCACAGCATAACACACACACTACCCACTAAGGCAACTGTGGAGAGGTGAGAGACATCTTTCCTCAGTACTTAAAAATAACACACACACACACTATCCACAAAAGCTACACCTCGAGGGGTGAGAGACGGCTGTCCTAAGCCCATATAACACATGCAGTTTCCACTAAGGCAGCAGAGAGGGGTGACAGACCACCGTCCTTCCTCAGCACTCACAACATCACACACACACACTTTGCACTGAGGCCAGATCTTGGTAACTCATTCCCACAATGAAGGATCAGAAGCCAAGGGCAGCCACCACCATAGAACCCCCAATTAAAAATTAAAGAATGTGCTCTCTCAATGTTTGCGTCACCTCCTGGTATGAGCCCTAATGGCAAGGTGTGAGAGCAGAGGCATTCTGTCTTAACCAGAAAAAAAAATCAATAAATATTTATTCATATCTTTTCTGCATCTTCACTACCACCTAATAAAATGTTAAAAAAAGAAGGAAAAAAAAAAAGCTTTCATGTTACATAACACAAACCACTCCAAAAATGAAACATGGATCAGCTCACATTCGAGAAAATGTTTGCGCGGACATTTTAAGTATACGCAGCACAACGTAATTTCAGAATCATCTCTGACCTATTATGCATATGGCGTGCTGGTTCAGTGTACTTCCCTTCATTAAGCCTAATCTGAGCGCGTGCTCCGTGGAACACGGGCATTACGCTCTCTCTGCGGAGACATTCGTTTCCAGAGGGGACCCGCTTTTTAGACTGCTGGACACGAAACGGATCAGACAGCTCTGCATCACCCAGCTGCTGCTTCCAAACAATGTCATCAGAGAATGCCGAGAGCATAATGCTGCTAAATTTGTAATCTTTTCCAATCAGTCATGCATTATTTGTAAGATTAAGCATTAAATATTAAATGTGTCTGATTACATCTTAAGCAAGCCTCTGGTGGAAAATTAAGGCCACGTACGCAACGAATGCGTGATGAAGACGTCTGACTGGCACTGCAATTATTGCACGTTCCCCCCAAAATGTTGTTTTTTTTTCCCTCCACATTTGTTCTGGAAAATAACCTGTGTGTACCTGACAGTGCACGCTGTTCTAGGGAAAAGCTCACATCTTTCATGCCTGGACTTAGAGCATAGAGGAAGCGGCTAAACTCACAGGAAGAACATGTCCTCCCGCTTTGTTACAGCGCATTAAGAAGGCGCGGTGTCATAGAGGACTGCATCATTCCATTTGCATGAGGTATATCCGCCAATGCGGGCCCCTGGCACTATCCTCCAGCCAGAGAGCCGACTACACTAGCGCTTATATTCCTTTGAAAGCACCTACTCTAGCAAACAGCAAAAGCCATTACATGTCCTCAGTGCGTGTCCATTATGAATCCATATACAGTATTCTTTGTGCATTTGGCGGTAAACAAAAAAAAGTTTAACAACAACAGAGGCCCAAAAAAGGAGCACTCTATAGACTCCAATTAGCCCTGATTAGAGAGAAAATGGAGCCAATTACCTTGCCCAAATATGTCTGATTTGGTGCTGAAATTAAGCTAATTAAGAGTCTTGCGGGGTTGGAGACGGGTGACTTTCGAGTTTGGGGGAAAATTGGCTCCGTCAGACAGATGCTATCTTGGTCTCGATTCAATCAGCTCTCAATCCCGATTAAGGGTTCTCACGTCCCGGGGAACCAAAATGGAGGAAACAGTCAATTCCTCAGCACCTGTGAAAAAGGCTTTGAAGTAGTCTGGTGAAATCGCCCGCACAGTAGGCACACGGGCCAGAGTGTGTTCTCTCTCACCATGACAGAGCCGGTCCTACAGAGCCAGGCCTTGCCTGGTAACTCCATGAGGCACACGGCGGTTACGGCGTCATCGACAAAGGAGGGGGATGACGGACGCCTCCGATGTTACCGCTCGCGAGATAGGGGTTCCTTCCTCTCTGTTCGCCCGAGCCGCACAGCTACGCAGTGTAGCGCCGTCACAGAGTCTCACATGTTTATTTTTAAGAGTCCAGACACCCGCGCCAGACTGCCAGCTTACATCTCCCGTTCAGCTACCCTCTTCCCACAAAAAAAAAAGAATATGCTTTCGCCTCACATGCTGCGCAGTTAGACATCACGCTGGGAAGACCGCCTCACTTTTCAGGTTAAAGCCCTGATCTCAGAGACCGGCCAGATGCTGTTGACGGGGGGAGGAGTAGAGACAGAAGCACGAAACACTGCTCTGTCACAAATTAAATGCCTTTGAAATCAAAGTGACCTACTTCTCAAAAAAAAAAAAAAAAGTACTTGTTATTCCTGATTTCAAACAAGGCAGCACATTCTCGCCACAAGAGTGGAGTGCAAAGACGAATCCATTTCCAAGCAATTAAGTAGGTGCGCACTTAAAAAAAAAAAAAAAAAAAAAGCAATTATATCTTCCCCTGTTCTTTTTCCAAATTGAAACTCCCACCTATGGTTGTTTGCATGTATAATACTTCAGTCTCCACATCACTGCAATGATATAATTTGCGCAGCTGTGGGTTCGAGAGAAAAAAATAAAAAGACACGTTTCATCCCATAGGAGGCACAGAACGACACTCTGGCATCTCAGAGACTCATCCTGTACACCTCCCTGTAGGAAGGAGGCAGGCACCTCCAAGACTTCAAAAAGGACATCGATAGAGCGTGCAGCTGAATACAAGTGTGCATATCGGCAGGTCGTGGCTGGATACTGGCAGTGCTACCCACTCATTCTTGTTAGGGACACTCACACTGGAACTTGTCCAAGGCGGTGATTAAAGCTAATCCAGACTGAGTTGCAAAAGACAAAACCCGCTTTGTGCACTTAGAAGATTACTACTGCATGCGGCGTAATTAACACACGACCGATCAGGCAGATGTTGGGAGTGACTGACGGGCAGGTGGCGGGTCTCGACAGGGACACCGAGGGGGTTCCGAGGCGGGGCCCTTTCTCCTGTTCCACTCCTCTCCTCTCCTTCAACGAAGTTTATTTGTCTGGATTGCATTTGGAGTCTGCCCCCCCTTGTGCGTTTTATTACGCTTACCTTCCAAACCAGCAGAGAAGTTATAGCTTCTATGCAGACAGTGAGGACTATGGAAAAAAGGGCTCTTCAGGCTATGAAACCTTCCCCAAGATATCACACTTTAAACTCTTACTTGATAGTATTTTCTGCTCCCACATTTTCAATTTCCAAGCTCCAGAGCCCGGAGACGGTGGTTTATTAGGCGGCGCGAGGGAATACTAATGCCAGTGTCAACACGCTACGTTGCTTTCATTCCCTTCCTCTCGCAAAATGCTCTGCGTTCAATAAATAAGGAATGCCTACCGGACATAGGTGATTAGTAGGCTCAATTATATGCTGTAATACTACTGCTCGCATGACACGGACTTAATTTTTCACAGTTGTCACGACGCAAAGCAGGCGCGTTTTAGCGCTTGCACGTCTGCATTCAGCAAGCATCTGCACCTCCATCCCCCGGAGGCATTTCTTTTTTTCATTCTGTTTTTCCAGAACTTCTATAACCAAATTCTTAACATTTCAATTAATAACATACACAAAGTAAAACTGAGAGACATAAATACTCACTTGTCAAAAGTGAAGCTTGCGGGATTTTTCTTTATTTAAAGGACTGAACGAAAGCAGAGCCCTTGTGGTCATAAACGAGCTGTTCTGACCTGACCCAGCCTTGTTTCGCATTGAGATATTCGACATGCAGTGACAGGGCACTTCTCCGTGACCCGAAATCCACCCACGGTCTCAGAAAGACAGTCGTCTCTTCCACAGACCCGTGGATGATGGGATACTCTCCAGACGGCCGGACTCTCTCTCGGCACAGAGATAGAGCTGCGTCTTCACTGACCCCCTCCGGTTAAAATTAGCAGCTCCCGTTGCCTCCCCCGCCCGTTATTCAGACACTCTCAGCAGCGGGCTGGCAGCCACGGCACGCCAGGCCGTGGGGGGTGGAGGACAGGGCCTGCCTTTGAGGAAAGCTGACAACTACAAGCACCCTGAGGGTCCGTGCCAAGAGACGGCGCCGGGAGCCGCGGGCGAGCGGCTGACTCATTTTGCCCGCTATCAAAGACCTGGTCCTGAGCGGAGCACCGCCAGAGTCCGACACCATAGAATTACCCTCAGTGACTCGTCAGAAAATGTCCCGGCAAATTCGGGCTTACCTGGACACCAACATCAATCTGAAGCTCTTGATTACACATATTAATCCTTTGTTAATTATCTTTGCCAGACAAAATGAAAGCCAAATAGTAGGCTCTTTCCTTTCTTTTATATTTATTATTTTATTTAGTCCTAAATGTCCTAGCAACGCCCAAGATGGCCACCAAACACATTTTCCACATATTTTAACAACCTCCCAGAAAACAGACTCATTCTTCTCATGCATGGCACATTTGTCAGCTATGCACAAACCGTATGTCATGGCTGTGTTTCACTGGTCATGCCCTGACACGTACACTTTAACAACATCTATTTATCTAAAAAATATTTCACAAATTCATAAGCCTTGTCTGAATGTACTCTTTACCAACCATTTAGCTTGAGAATTTCGCTTTCGCCTGTAACCTCTTGTGATACTCATTTTCAGGTACTTATACATCTAACATTATGGAAAACATAAATCTAAAAACCTTAGCTTAGTAAAATAATAACTCCTTCACGCTGTAAAAAAGGGCAACCTCAGTTAAAATGACCCTGCCCATGTCTGCATTTTTTATCACTGCCACATGTGAGAGAGAGAGAGGGGACATCAGTGGCACAGATGCCCGTCACATCGGGTCACCATGCAGCCACAAGGGTAACGCTTCTGGCAGTAATGTTCAGGATGTCACCCTTACTGTCATCCGCCAGACACCAGTGACAGTGACTACATGTGCTTCTCTGCAACGCATAGGTCTGAGCCCCTGACCTCCCAACCGCTGCCTTCAAAATATGGTCTAATAACAGTAACAGTATGTTCAGACAAAGTTTTAACCGCAACATATTTGACAAAATACAGAGCATTCAGTTGCAGAGGCGTTCTAAGGCTCCGTTGTAATCCAAGATGTTAACACTCTAAGTCTGCTCAAAGCCAAGCAAAGCCCCCCACTTCAGGTAAAGAGCACACCTGAAAGAATAATAATGAGCAGATAAATTAACTGAGGGTTCTTCCTCCGTCATTACTGCTCTGCCTGGTGACAAAGGCATGGGGTCTAAGGGGTCTGGTGATCTAAGGGCTTGTCATTTCTCATTTCAGAGGTGATCTCACAATGAGAGCTTATCACCCCGCTGATAATTTCTTGCAAGTGATTCAGCCCCCCGACCCCACCCCCCCAGCAAAACCAGCAATACATAAAATGATATGTCCACTAATGTTTAACCCACCAAGGGGGGGAGGCGCTGGGTCATTGATCTGTTTTTATTAAATTTAGAAAAGTGTTCATCAACAGTTTTTTCACTGACAATAAAACTGGAATTGCATCAGGGATTCTCCCAGCTGAATCAATATTCAATGCCCTGATACTGAGAGCTGGAAATGAAACAAGAGGCAACGTCTGACCCCATCCCCTTGGATTTTAATGAGAGCGGGCACAAATACTTGTATGCCAGAGAAAGGGCTGCAGTGCAAATGTTGGAAAATAACAAAGGTACATGAAGTTGACCCATTAGGGAGAGATGCCCATATTTCATTTTTAGATAGACATGTTTTCATGTGTCCTCGCCAATGGTTGCTGATAGCTGAAATTCAAGACACGCATAGACAGCAGTCTCTATACAACAAGCTATGGGAAACATGAAAGAAAAAAAAAATCTGAGCTGGCAGGTGATGACCTTATTGAAATCAAAGGTCAGAAATTCTCCATTTTCCAACTGTTACAGAATGATTTGATGTTCTTCTTCACTATCAGTAAAGTGTTGGCAAAACCACAGAGTCTGGCCTTTGACTTCATACAGAATGACATAAGATGTTTTTTTTTTTTTGCAACAAATTCACGAGTGCAATTTCTCTGACACTTAAAGATCTGCAATTCAAATCAAGGCTACTAATGGCATGGGGTCAGGAATATATTAATATATTAACCCTCTTAGGTCTGATATGATGTCACTTGAACCTCAAACAGTTAAAAAAAAATGTCCTTTATGGTTTTTAATCAGGAAGGTAATACATTTAAGAGCCATTTGACTATCTGTAATAAAGTTTATGTCACTGACATACTCAGAGAGGATATCTCATCAGTTCCCTGCAGGGATCAAGTTGTACTTAAAAAGAAGAGCTTGGAAAAAAAAATCCATTACTCTAGCACCAACAGTTATAGCTCTCCGCACTCCAAGTGTGCTATCAATTCTCCTTTTTCTAAAATTTCCCTCCATTGGGAAATGAATAAAGGAAAAAAGAGAAAAAACTCAAACAAGAACATTAAACATATTCTGGTTTAAGTCTGAGCAGCGAGGATGGTCTCAGAAGTTTTATATCTGACTTCAGAAAACTCTAGCCTTCGAGAGTGACGTTTTGTTTCCTGTGGCAGTCTTCTGTGGCAATCTTAAAAATATCCAGAGTTTAACGTACCGCAGAATAACCGGGCTCGGTGAGAAGTTTGCCTTCTGCAAATTAACGGCAGACATGTTGAGTTACAAACGGAGGAGTAGTAAACACTAGGAACACAGGAAAGGAGCCTAAAGCTCAAAAGGTAGACAACAACACCACATCTCCGGAGCAAACTATAAACTCTCTTAGTACTCCTTTCTACATCCCTGTTTAGCAGGAGTTTAACTTAAAGAACTGTTTATATAAACTGCAGGGTCACTGCCAAGATGGAGCACTGTGCTTGTACACTTGAGGAAAGTACATCTCCTGAATTATTTCTGCAAATATCCAATGGATAGTGGGTAAAGCTGACAGCTTTGTATGTAAGAGCCTTGATAAATGAGCCACAACAACTACACAGCAATAACCTAGTCATTATGAACAAATCACCATTTTTAAAAAGAAAGAAAATCATGGATTGTCCTCCTCTCCAGCACCTGCAATTACTAAAAGAAGCAGTTTTAGTGAGTGTAGTTACTTCATGCCCTTAGCAACTGATTTGGGATCAGAATGAAAAAATGCAGATAAAACAACTGTAGTTCAGATTAGGGGTGGGAAGACTGATCTAGGATTCATCGTCACGGGCTCCCGAGAGCACCTCGGCGTCCCAGTGTGAACCCGTCAAGCTCGCGGGCTCCAAAGGAGAAAGGGGACTTATCTTAACCGTGCTCAGGAAGTGCAAAAATGAGAAAACATAACTTAATTCGGGCCGTGTTAACTTTGAGAGATAATGAGGAATGACAAACGAGATGAGACGGTGAGCAAATGGGGAGGGAAAAAGCTAAACAAGCCCAGTAATTACTCATTCAACTTTCTTATCTTTGCAGCCTCTCCTATCGAACCGGACAGGACACGGCCAACTGCGACACGTGTCGGAACAGCGCATGCATTATTTACAGGTTGGTTCCCTATCTTCTTACGACAAAGTTTTTTTTTTTTTTTTTTTTGCTCAAAAGCTGTCCTTTCTCCTTGGGGTAAAGTCATGCCGCAGCAGAGAAGGGGCGAAAATCAAACCCTGCTGTAATTGGCTGGGTGTGTCACTGACATCACCGCCTACACAGGAAATGGGCTCAAACGCAGCATGCGAGAGCACCATTTTGATTCATTCCGATACGCTGTCTGAGAGACAAGGAGGAGTAGGAAGAAAAGAGCTGGAATCTTGACCTGGCAGAACTACAGAGAGAGGCCAGAGCCAAGACAGCCAGATAAGGATTGCTAATGGACAGATGGTGTCAGATTGTGCAAGATTGCTTAGCACTGCGTGAGAGGAGTTTTCGGGGGAAACTGCAGAGGGGGAAAATACTGCGTGTTCCGTTGATCGATGAGGCGCTGCACCTCAAGAAGCAAAATGTGACAACACTAATCACTTGAGAGCTGTAATTTATACATGACAATTTCCCCAAAGATATCCGCGACTACGGTTATATTACAAGAAAATCAGTGGAGGTGAAGTTGTAAGCACCAACACTTTTGCTTCAATTTTCACCACACACAGATCCTCTCTGGTCCAAAAAGCATTTGACATTACAGATAACAACCAGGCAGGAATAACTCGCCTCATAAATACGGGGATCAAAATGTTCATTTTTTGGTACTGAACAAGAGTATGGTCAGATGAGCTCTGCATATCTTCTGAGCTATGGTGGTGATTCCATTAGCCTGGTTGACAGTACCCAGCTCTGCGAGACTATGAGGTACGGATCTGCCATCACCCCCGGGAACAGACTGCAGCAAACTGCGTGTTCCCCCGCTGAAATGCGGCGGAGTTCCCCTAATTGAAGTAAACATGCAGTATTAAACAGGGCAGGGCTCACCGGATTCAGCCGACGGAAGGCACGTCACTACTACTTCCACAATCCAGGGGTGGCAGTATAGCATAGTGATAAGGAGCAGGACTTGTAACCGAAAGGTTGCTGGTTCGATTCCCCGCTAGGGCGCTGCTGTTGTACCCTTGGGTGAGGTACTTAACCTGTAATTGCCTCAGTAAATATCCAGCTGTATAAATGGACAACGTGTAAAATTGTAACCTACGTGAGATGCTCTGGATAAGAGCGTCTGCTAAATGCCAATAATGTAATCATCTGAAACCCTCCCCCCCAGCAGGTTTAAAAGCTGAGCCCAGCCTGTCCAATTTCCCATTCCTGGCTTTGGAAATGCAGGTCCTTAGACACATGAAATTTATCCGCTGGCCCTTAGACCGGGGGGGGGGGGGGGGTTCATATATACAGCCCCCAGGTGGGAAACAAATCCGCTCTGGCAATGACGACCTGTCACCTGGTTGCTCTAGCCCGAGCGTCTGGCGCCTCGGTGGTGTGATTGACAGCCTACTCCATCCCACAATTCCCCGAGGGGCCCGCCCCATCCAGGCTTCCATTGCACAGCGAGGGGAAAGGAGCGCACTTGTTTTTAAGTCGGCACTTAGTGGACAAGCAGCCTCGGCCATAAATCTTTCACCGGAAAAAGCACTTCTGTCATCATCTTTTAAGCGCAGCCCCGTTGAACTGAAGGGACTTTTACGAGAGTCACTTCAGGTTAGGATACATCACGCCTGCTTGAGAGTTTTAACTATAAAGGATCGAACGGTTTGAAGTTTGTGTGGAATGTCTTCTTCTTCACCGGCAACTGGAGATTGGTACAGAGGGCTGTCCCCCACTGACTCCACAACTGAGCTGTTCTAGAGGAGAGCAGGAGATCACTCAACTGAAACGTAACTCATATAACTCATCTGGGTGATCCCTCAACGTGAAGACTCGTGCCAGGTCTGGGTGAGGGAGAGATGTCACTCATCTGCCTGTGCCATGTAACCTCCCATTGTGCCCTGGAGGAAAAAATTCAGACATGCGGAATCTAGGTTAGCGCCGTCCGTGCAAGGTTCGCGTTTCACCAGCGCGAAAAAAGGGCCGCGGGGGAAAGAATGGGTTGCCGGCATTCCGGGCTCAGAGACTAGTCACCACGCTGACGGAATCGCAAATGACAAATGTGAAGTGCTCCGTAAAAAAAAAAAGGGAGAGATCTAATTTTAAAGGCGAGTGGTGCCTTTGCAAGCCATTTTGCTCTAAGACACATTCCTGGCAGTTGGGTTCTCATCCCTGATTTGCACGCACTGTCACGGTAAGACACAATAGATATATTTAGATTCTCCGTCCTGGGTTTTCACAGTTTTTTGTACTGGGGGAAACAGGAACTCAGGGAGCGCACAAAGGCCTTTATGATCACGTTTAGCTATTAAGGTATCTGTCAGTATGCATTTACCTAATTCCATTAAGACAGTTAAGCGTATCGTGTTTTGAGACAATGACTACATTTATTTGCAGGAAGGTTCAGACATTCAGCTGAGAACAGAATAAAGACGTGCAAAGCTATTCTAGAGAAATCTAAAGGATGAGGTGACATCCTGAATTTGCAATACGGGTGATGGAATCTAATTTAACTGTCTCATTCGCAGTGTCACACTACAAGAATCACATTATATATTGTATGTCTGCATGATATTAACCTTACTCTAGGTGTATATGTCAGAGGGCTCCCTACGACGAGAGACTGCAATGTGTCACACAGTGGCAGGACTTACAAAGAAAGACATGGGGCTCATTTCACTGGAGGGATTGGTATTTTTTCCTGTTGATCAATAGGTCAGCTCCACAAATGCGCCAAACCAGTAGCATAACAACATCCAAACACAAACGCATTACAATACAGCTGACTGTCCTCTTTCAGAATAATTGAATACTTTGACTTTCCACTAAGGAAGTAGTGGCAATTAAACAGCATCTCTACTCTAGCAAAGACCAGTTCAAATCAATATCCATATCAATATGTACCAATAACAAAGGCTCTTCACTTTAAAATGCCGGAGAGGCCCCATCAGTCAGTCTCTCTGTGTCTATCTACTGCTTTAGTTATAAAGCAACAAGGAAATTGCTCTGGTGGCAGTGCTGGTATTTCTTGTAATGTCAATGACAACCCGATAGGAAGGAGGAAAAAAAAAAAAAAAAAAGGCATGCAAAAATGATTAATGTAATTCTTTCATCTTCCCAGGGTGATCTTTAATCTGGGAATATGAATGTGATACAGCGCATAAAGACCATCACGGCATGAAAGAGGATTTAAAAAGCGTTCAATTTATTTTAAGACCACTGCTTTAAGCCACAGCTCCTCTTGCCGCTTTGTTCACCCGGAACTACCCCCCCCATAATCGAATTATCTCGCGCTACAGCGAATATCGTCTAATGTGCTGATCAAACGGGAAGATACATCTAAGTGGTCTGACTTAAGGCAGCTGCGTTTGGAGATATGCACGATCTTAGCTCTGAGATTATTTTAGACCCTCCATCACCTCAGAGACACCTAGTCCCGTCAGCAAACTTAAAACACATCAAGGACTTCAGACCCATTTTTTTTTTGCCCGAGTGCCTTGTCACCACCAATTAGGTGTTGCATCAGCGCCATATGTAAATGTGTACACTACTGTACGTTCCCCAGGAGCGCCGCTGCAATTACGCAATTGTGAGCAATAACGGGCACAAGCACTATCAGATGGAGAAGGGTGCTTGACTGATCAAAACGGCCTGCGACTTTTAATTTGATGTGTTGGTTCAGCTTCCAAATTCAGGCTGTGGCATGTAATCCACTTCAGATTCCAAATTAAGGGGATAAAAGTAAACAAGGCAGTCTGGAGGTTTTCTGTGCACTGAAATTCCATTCACCCCATATGAACCTTGACAGCGGTTGCTGGGGGGCGTGGGGGCGTGGACTCTTGTTACTGTAAACACAGGGTGTTCTGTGTATGTGTGTGTGTGTACAGATGTTTGACACAGAGCAGAACACTGCACAGCTCCTCACTGCAGTAGCTGGTTGCCGTAGATACCGGAGTGAGCCTTGTGGGAATGGGCGGAAATCAGAATGCACTCGAAGGTATACGGTTCGGGCTCTGTGTACAGATCAGGACAACAAGGAACTGAACACACGCTGTTCAGGGCAGACACACTGGTGTGACAGGGGGGGGGGGGGGACAGCATTGTTTCGTGTCACTGTTCCATACACCCCTTCAGCACAGAGCTGAAAGGTTAAAGAAAAACAAAGTCTAAAGTGCTCTCAGAAGATGTTCTGCACAGATGACTTACTTGGGGAACTCACCGCAGGGGGAACAAACACCGAGTTTCACACTGAGGCGGCACAGAAAAAAAAAAAAAAAAACGAGAGCTGTGGCACAGCAAGGCACATGACAGTTGCGCAAAAAGCAGGGAATAATGAATCTTTCATTAAAGGGGCTTTTGAATATTTTCAAAGAGGAGACGATTATCTTTTGAGAGTGTCCTTCGCGTAATGAGGAAGCAGAGGAAGACGGTTGCACCAAGGCTCTGCGCGTTTCCGACACTCGCTTTCCCTGGTTGAGTGCCTTTGTGCCCGATCTCAACTACCTTCAACAGGGCTTAATAGCATGTGACTGGTAAAATAATTGTTCGTACATTAAACAAGACAGCAAGGCTGCGGATGGTCCATATATGGAAATCATTTGACGCAGCTTCGAAAAATAGCAGGTGTGCACTGTGGAACAGTTAGCTTGTTCTACATGAGGTGTACAACTGCTCATATGCCAAGATGGGCAAGAACCAACAAGGACTGTTAGGATGTTTTCAAAGACCATGTGTGTCCACAGAAAAATGTGGGTTCACCAGGGCCTGTACACACAGCAGCTTGAAGGCTTTCGGACTGAACGGCAGCAGGCACAGTTTTGAGGGAGGCTGTGAGCTCCATGGTCCGGGAGAAAACAGGTCTGCATCATCACTGCCCATCTGCGGGTCTGAACTCCTGCGCGGTTCATGGTCGACTGTCGGACGGCTGGATCAATTGTTCGCGGAAGTAGCCGACCCCGGGCGGACTCTCCTGACATGAAATCTGTGCTGAGTCAGCACTTGCGTGGTTATCTCGGGCTGAGAATGACCTTTTCCTTTCCCATGACTACTACCCTCGTTTTCAGCTTTCAGATACTACAGCACAATTGATTGCCTGATACAAGAGGTGTTCTTGTTCTGACTGAACAGAGAACGTACAGACTCCCAGTTACTATCTATATAATGACTCACGTTAGAGGCAAAGTCAAGCATGTTTTACTCTCACAATGTACACTCACTTATCCATCATAACACAACCAAAGGATACTTTACATTTTCAGAGAGTGGATCAAATTTCAATCCAGTGCAATCAAGTGGGGAGCTCATGTTACCGGATTTCCAGAATAAATTAAGAACTGTGAGTTAATAACTGTGAATTAATAAAAATATCAACTGAATTAATACCATTAATCTCAAGTCCCATATTCTTTCTATATTCCTTTTAACAATGAAAAACAGTGGCTATATACCAGCATCACCAACACTCTGTTGCCACTTCTTACCAATAGCAGAATTTCCCCAAATAGCTGGCTGCAAGACATGACATTTATTTAGACAGATGTCAGACTGAGGCCAATGTCCTATTCTCATTTTTGTGCATTTCGGTGTACTACTTCACAGCAACAATTTTATCTTTTGCATGCAGAAGGCTGTATTAATATTTAATAAGGAGTTTGTGACTGTTCCTCTATCAATTATTACTATAATTGCTAGTAAATTATTTGGCAGATGCTTTCATCACAAGTGACAAATAAGAAAAGTGGCTGACATTGCAGTCACATTTTTATACAGTGTGGCATGTCCACTTGAACCCAGTTGCATAACTGAACATTTTATGTTATTTATGGTTGTTTTGGGTTTCCCTTGGCCTTCTTTGCTCATGTGTTGGAAATGCAATGCTTTGACTGGACGGATATACATCTCCAAACAAATTCAACTATAACTAACGGTAATGATTTCTTGTAGCATTGAGGCTAATTGTGAGTCGTTGTTTTGAATGAAAGAAATTGAAAGCAACGTTGAGAAGGTGAAGGCTATTAATTTAAATCCGGTAATTGTGTTATACCGGGATCTTTCCAACTTACTTCACACTGAACTGAAAACTTCATTCTCCTGCTTTCAAAGACAGAAAACTGCAGAGGAACCGCAGTGTTCACACCTTGTACCCTATTCACACAAACCTGAATAGTGGAAAAATGCAGCCATTTTACAAGATTTAGGACCAGTACAAAAAGGATTTATGTTTGCTTTAATATAAAAGATGATCAGCTGCAGGCACACTTTTCAACTCAACATACCGGTCATGTAGACAGTACAAATACCCTACAGCCCCAACAATACCTTCCTCAACAAAGTACATCCAAATTCTCCTGTGGATACACATGTAGGTTATCTAAGAGGAACAAAAGGAGACAGAAAAAATATGTTATACAGTTATACAGTACCACTCCAAAGGTTGGCCACATCTGATTAAGACAATGGCAAACATAAATTCAGAGACATTTTTATATAACATTTATGCTTAAATGCGTGAAATCTGTTTCTTAGACAAATATAAATAGTGAAGTTGATGCATATATATGAATTTCTTTCCAAAAAATGATTTTTAAAACGTTTTGACTACTTTGAAGAATCTAATATTTGTTTTGATTTGTTTAACACTTTTTATTGTCACAGCATAATTCCATTAATGTTATTTCATAGTTTTGATGTCTTTACAATTATTCTAAAATGTGGAAAACAGTTAAAACAAAGAAAAACCCTTCTATGAGTAGGTGTGTACGAACCTTGGACGGGTAACGTACAATCAATATTACCATACCAAAACTGGACAAACTTGCACAATAAATCAATACTGTTGTTGACATGCTGAATGCACCCGAATACAAGCCTTGTATTTTCGGGTTCTACCAGCAAATAAATACAGGTATGCTTGTCTCATCGAACAGTGTGTGCGTGCTCCAAAGTCAACTCCAAACACTATGTTCTTTTCCTGCGAGAAGAAGCCTCCTTACTCAAAGGGGCATGAAGGATCAAGCCTTTCTTTCATCCTTCTTGGAATCAAGAATAATGAATACAACTGAACAGGAAGACAAACACAGATGTGGAAATACACTGATGTGGAAATAATAATAAAACCACAAGCGACTTGGAAAATAAGCTCAATCAATTCATTATTAAGTTGCACCGTAATTACCGCCACAAACAAACACAATGAAGAGTGATGAATAAGTCAATATTAAGGCTTTCGCCTGCTATAATCACAGCCCCACAAAAGCGTCACATGCTGAGATCCTTGTGGAAGACGGCACAAGTCGATTGTGCGAGCACCCACCACCAGCCCCGATGAATTATTGAATAAACAGATCTCAGTTCCAGCAATCAAACCTGTCAAACTGTGCCGCTCGCAGCATTCTGAGCAGAAACCTGCTGGAAATCAAACGCGTTCCTTTGTTGTGCGAGGAGAGAGGAGAGTGAATGCTCTGGGGTTGCATTTCGCCGCAGTTTCATTCATTCGCTTTCCGGCTCCTAAGGAGGGGCCCTGGAGCACTCAGAGTAGAGCCGCGCTAAAACAATTACTGCCTCCGCTAATGACAAAGTACTGAAACGTTAATGCCGCAACTAGCCGTCGCTAGTCTCGGAAATGACAATTTCAAAGTTTCACAGTTTGCGGCAAACTCACTGAAATGAATGAACTGAAGAAAGCATTGTTTTAGTGTTAGGAGCAGGTCACATTCCAATGAAAGTTGGTTGATCGGCAGTTTTATTGGTGTTGCCAGGTTGTTTGGCAGGCAGTTATGGTTAGACAGCACGGGGAAGGAGAGAGTGAGAAGAGGCTGTGAGGTTTTGCAGACGGACAGAGGTTCTGGTTGCAGCGGCAATGGACACACTCTAATCTCCAATCTCATTAATGTGCATACCTGCACATCACTATGCTCTATTCACAGGGGTATATGGTTAAAAAAACACTGCTGCCAGGACTTCTCACAGCAACAAAGCAGTGATTATACACACACTGCGACACCCTTTTGAATGGCTGCCATCCAATTTACTGGGGACCAAAGTCCTTATCTAGATTATCTAAGATGTCTCTTCTGTTTTTTCCTGTTCTCATACAGGTACATACACTGTAAAATAAGACTGAACTGACTGCAGCGTAATTACATGCTTTTGCCGAGTGATTAATTCATTAATAACTGCCTAGGCTACGCCTCGCTTCGTTTCTACGCAAAGAACTGACTTTTAGAGCTGCGCTTTTGACTCATCACCAAATACGACTGAAATCAAGGCATCTTGTTACCTTTTCAGACTGTCAATGTTTCTTCAGGTGCATTTCTGTATATTTCACCTATGATTTATGGGGTTATCCATCACCCGACACTATGAAGCACAAAGGGGGGAAAAAAAAAAAAAACGAAAACCAATGTCCTGTTTTGACAGTGTTTTGTATAATCCTCTATCAGGATGTGCACCAATTCGCATCCCAGCTGAAAGATCTGGCACAACGACGACTTGCACTCCCCAGTCTCTTCCTTTTGAACCATGCTGCCAAAACCGTCATGCTATGAAAAGGCAGTTAGGCTAAGAACTGCAAAGTCAAAGGTGATTCTATTTGCATGTGTCACTGATGTCACATATGGATTTTGTTTGGTGGGGGTGGGGTGGGGGGGTGGTTATTTGAGCTCTGCTCCTATGGGTCGCCGCATCTAAAATAAATTCTGTCACTCCTGCCAAACAATCTCTTTCTGAGAATATTGGATACCGAATGTGAATTGCATATGTTAAAAAAACGCTGGCACATTCCATCCACCCAACACACTTTGTCAAAACCGGCATTAGACCCTGACAGTTTGCAGAACCTATTTGTGTGTCACACATTCCAGGGAGGGGAAAAAAAGAACTATTCCCAGGACCGTTAATGAACAGCGGGACCAGAAGATAAATCACCTGGAAATAAAATGTGTGTCTGTGTATGCACCTGTGTGCACGTGCGTGGCGTGTGTGTCTCTGTGTGTACATGTGTATAAATAAAGAACATACACATATAGAAGAATGCAATAAATGACTAATAATTACATTATAACATATGAGCTTGGTTGCATGCCATCACTAACAACCCCATGGAATATGGTGTGCACTTCTCTGTGAGGAACACCTGCTGTACAGTACAGCACTGCCCCATTCACATCACCAGTCTTTGGATGCATGCTGAGAAGTCAGTGAATAGCCATAGAACAGGTATAGTTCTCTCCATTTTATCCCATTGTCCCGTTTCCAAGGCTTCCCGGAGCCTCCCCCGGCTTGCGAATGGTTTAAGGAGATTAAACGCTCTGCACTTCCAGCGGCGGAGGTTTTAATCTGAGTGTTTAACTTTGTGCAACCCGGGAATCAGCTGGCTGGTAGGCGAGGGGATTACAGAGGACGAGGGAGACGGCTCTCAGAGATAAATCCGATACAGTCCCCGGCTGGAGGAATATCGTGGTGCGGAAATGACAACTTCTGAACCAGCGCGCTCGCCCTCCACCCTCTCACTTCGGTGAACGCGCCCACATTATCTCAAAAGGGTGGGTCACATGTCAGAGGGGGTATCAATCACAACTACACCTACGAATCAAATGAGACCAGTTTGAGGTATCCTGGCGATGAAGTCTAGTCAGATGCTGGAAGAAAATCACCATTTAAAACCTTGGGGGAGCAGCCTCACAAGGGGGAGTAGGCTCACCTTATTCACCTAGAATTTCAACACAACACCACTTACACTGAAGCCCCTGAATCTGTGTGACAATATGGACACTATTCAGCACTGCTGGGAAAAGTAGTTTTCCACTACTTCAGGAGAAAGGAAGGAGTAAGGAAGAAGATGTTTCTTTGCTAGAGTTAGCTCACAGTTTAAATAGTGCTTCCACAGTGGTTGCTTTCCTTTACTTCTGTGTGAAGATGAAAAGAACTCGTTTGAATGGAATGGCGGTTTGCTAAACAACAAGGTGAGACTTCAGAAAACACAAAAGGCAAAATATGATATATTACATGTGACCTAAGTGCCATCTTCTTAAAACTCCCACTGGACATATGAGCTCCAGTTAACCAGAGAAGAAGAAAAGGGCAATTTGGCAGTGAGTCACGTGGCATGTGATCAAATGCAAAAAAAAAAAAGCCTCATCAGAGCTATGTAAATCCTGAGGTGACAAGATGAACAAGCACATCTGTATGCAGGTACCACAATACAAGTTACATTTACAATTCAGAATACTCACAGTAAAATGGCTATAATTAAAAAAAAATCAGTCTGTAAGAGTGGAATTTCTGCCCTTTAACTTTGTGGAGGATTACAGAAAAAACTCACAGGTTAAACAATACAAAATCATTAATTCTTCTCCATTTTCTACAAGCAAATTATGGACTTTAAATGAACACAGCAAAAAAATGTGAGGGAGGCAATCAAGCATCTCACACACCCCAAATCAAAAACTGCCATCGCATCAACATGTTTGTGATAAACTCAAACGCTCATCATTCAAGCTATTTACTACAACAAAAGGCAAATGAATCATTAATGTCTCTGCTTCAGGGCCATCGGCAGTTATTCCAATATCCCCCTGAGATTAATGCTACAAATTACATACATGTCTGTGGGGAAGATGTGAAACTGCAGACAACACAATCAGAGCTGAAGGTGCTTTCGATTTTGATATAAAGTGATGTTGTGGACTCGATGTCATGGTGGAGTAAAATGATAAGCAAGTACATGTACACTTGACTTTCTTGGATTTGTAATGAGTTTTCTTTTTTCAGTCATAATATCCATAAATTAAGCAGATATTTTCATATTACCATATGTAATGGCGGGCTTAGTTGGGCCGAATGGCCTGTTCTTGTCATAATATGTTATGTTCTTATGTTTTTTTTTTTTTGTTTTTTTTTTTTACTGAAGTCGTAGCTTGGCTAAAGCAATCAACATTCAAGCACTGTATCACTCTTTAGTTTGCCTTGCATTAACGATAAAAATGAGAACTTGATCAAAGGTTTGACAGGAATTACAGTGAAAAAGACAATGATGAATGATGGATTAAAGTTTCTAAAGAGAAAAAAAGCTTTTTAAAGGTACGTTTATACATTAGATTACATTATTGTCACTTAGCAGACGCTCTTATCCAGAGCAACTTGCATAAGTTACAATTTTTACATGTTATCCATTTGTGCAGCTGGATATTTACCGACACAGTTAAGTACCTTGCCCAAGGGAAGAGCAGCAGTGCCCCAGCGGGGAATCGAACCAGCAACCTTCTTGGTTACAAGCCCTGCCCCTTACCACTATGCTACAGCTATGAGAATATGAGAACTTGATGGAAGGTTTGACAGGAATCACAGTCCAAAATACAAAGTTGAATGATGGATTAAAGATTCTAGTGTGGGGGGGGGGGGGAAAGTAAAGTTGGCAATTCAAAGTATGCTTACATCCATAACTGGGAACCTGAGTGCTGTGAGAAGGTGTGGTGGCTGGTTTTTAAGCTTTGTGGGCTTTGTCTTTGTGTTGCAGTGTGGAGCTGGACTTCAAGCTGCAGGAGGATAAGCTGCAGCCCCTGATGAAGAAACTGTGTCCCACCGAGGACCCTCAGTTCCCCTCTCTGCCTTACCCCCAGGAGGCCTTCACCTCCACCCCCAAACGCAAGTCCAAAACCGAGTCCAAGAAACACGCCCGCTGGAAACTCTGGTTTCTATGAAAACCCGCCTTTTCCCCATTTTAGACCGAGGGGGGCGTCCTCATCGTGAAGGGAATCTCAAATCGTGGGTGTTTTTTCAACACCCCCCCTTCCCCCTAACCAACACCCATCACTCTCAAAACCAGTTAGCGCACATCCTGGATATCAAACTGCAATCCTGTGATCTCCTCCTGAAGACAAGCAAAGAGCGTGTGAGGAAATTCCTTTCTTTTTCTGTTTTTCACAGCTTCTAAAATGGATTCAAAGTTATCTTGAACTAATTTCCAGAAGCAGGGTGTGAAATTACACCATGCCAACTTATTTGCAGATCAGCAAGGTGCGAAACAAAATTGGATTTACTCTTCCATTTATTTATTTTTTCCCCAATTCGAGTTTGAGTAAGGAGAGTTAATTATTTATTAACTTATGTTTCAGTGCCCCCCCCCTTATGTTTTTTTTTAATTATTCACAGGTCTGGACATGCTTTTTCAAGGATGTTTTTTTACTACATGCTGGCCTTGGGGAGTCTCTCTTGGGGACCTTGCTGGGAGTATGGGAGATGAATTTTCAAGACTGGAACACAAACATCACCAACAACTTCAACAGCGTATCTGCTTATAGGCAAAGCACAATTCACTTTCAAAAGAGATGTTCAGGATCCATGAGGATGCGCTTTTGAAGGATCGGAGCAGAGTCAACCCAGGATGACACTGAAATCCATTACCTGAAAATATCTCCACGTACTCTTGACAGTACTACGTACTACATAATATGCGAAAAGATAATGAAGTTATTTTTCTATGAATATTTGTTAAGCTAGGCATCTCAATGTAATTTTCTAGACACATATATGAACTTTTATCTCACTTACAAATGTAATGGTTTATTACGCTGCTGTAAGGGGTGGGGTGAGGGGGTTAAATATTTGTTAACTGCATAGTATTTGGTATAAAGGCCTGAAAGTTTTTAAGTAAAGTCGAAAGTTGCAGAAAAAGCATAAGACACAACAAAACAAAGCTTTATTCTTACACTTCTTTGAGGGAAGGAAAAAAAACAGCTCTGTATCAAACACGACACTGTCACACTCACAGACAGGCTTCTGCTTCTAAACCAGCCCGTCGATTCCAGCATCAGAAAGGGAGAAGGACAGGATGTGGACCGCTCATCTCCTCTCATTCCTCCGGCAGTCCAAGGGCAGTTTTCTTGGGGATGGCTTCAATAACTCATCCTCCGTGTTCTTATGTCTGCTGTGGCTCTCAACAGGCATCACAAAATAATTACTCAACGTCGAGTCAGCTGTGATTGTATTACTACAGAATGCTTCAGCATCCTGAGTCAGCAACCGGAGACTCCAAGCGAATCCAATAGGCCTGAATGTCCAATTTTTACTTAATTTGGCCCTGCGTTTTTTTTGTGCTGACTGTTGCCTTAAGCAACTGCTCCTAAAACAAGGTTTATCCCAGAATGAAACTGTGCGTGTCAGTGATGCGTACAGGAATGCAGATGCCCTGTAGGTCACAAGTTTAGAATTAATCTGGTTGTTGGTGCAGTAGGAAAAAGTTTAACCCTGGTCTTCAGGCTCATGGCGAGGACATTAAATATGGCTACCACCGCAACACACACACCAAAATACATCAATAAGAAAGTGAGGAGAGAGACACAAGGCACTCTGATGAAGGCTGTTTTGATATGTTTCCTGTGAAACTATTTGTTTATGTTGTTAGGAATATTACAGGGCTAATAATATTTTAAAGGATGGGTTTGCTGCCTATATTTTATATGAACGATTTTAAGTCAACAGCTTGCAGAGCATAGCAAGTAATGAATAAAGCCAAAAAATTCACTGCCCGCAAGAGAAATGTGCCAAAGTGTACCATAATAAAGGCATAAAAAAATGAACCCCCATATGCTACAATAACCACACTACCATATGACGATACTGCCCAACAGCAGATATCACACCAACTCCATGCCGTCGGCTTTATGTTGACTACATTAACTTCATTAACACACTTCTTAATTGTACAGGAAGGATCTCAAATAGTTCTACTGTAGCATAAAGAGACATAGATGTTTATCTGTACCTTAAAGAAGTGCAATTGATTTATTATGTGCAATATTGTGTATTTTATACTGTTTTTAAGTCAAAGGAAAGCATTTATTATAAGAAATAAAATGTGAAAATATCCGAGTTTTAATCTTAATTAATCAAATTCAAAGGGTGAAACTAAATACAGCACAAATTTAGGGTCCCAGGGGTGAGATGGAGATGAGAGTGCAGGTGCAGCGTATTTAAAGTGGAAATATTCCCAGCGGTACGGCATCGCTTGCAGTGTGTCTCTCAAAGTCAGAAATACCGGAAGTGCCCTGTCATCAGCTAGACTGATGGGATTTTGGAGAAAGCCGCCTGGCCCTCTCTCCAGCACAGCACAAAGCCTGCCCAGTCTCCACAAAGCTTTCAAAATTTGATTGCACTGAGCTCTGGCAGTAGAACAATCACCGTACCCTGAAATGGCCTGCCTCTGGCTCACTACTTCCTGCCTAGATAATGCGCAACTGCCCCAAAAAATAAACTGAGGCCTGGCGTCTCCATCGCGGTCTTCTCCCTTACCGTGACACGGATCCCCAAACTGTATCAGAGTGTAAGAGGTCTGAAATTAGAGTCCTTCAGGCTCAAGTCACAAACTGCACGCTCACGCTAACCTTTCACAAGCTATGCATATGCATAGACTAGTCTCAAGTGGCATTATTAGCAATGATCCCGCAGCTTTTCTCGTACGGATTTCAAACAGCCCTTTCTTGAAAGCTTTGGTCAGATAGAAACACAAAGCCTCTTAAGCCTCCAAGGTACCTGAGAGAAGAGAATCGTTCCGTTTGGTGAGTAACACAGGAACACAAAGACACACTAGCACCTGCTACAACAGTGTCAAAGGCAGAGGGGTGACCGAGGAGGCTTTGAAATCCCGGCTACATGAAAAACGCTCTCTTCCTGCATGTTCGAGGAGAGGAGCGGTTTGAAGTGGAGGGATTAGAGGGAGCTCACGGTGCCAGAACACAAGCACGTGTTTGTGGGTGTGTCCTTCAACACGGGCACTTCAGACGTCAAGGAGCGCAGGGGAAGCAAGAGCCTCCATTGGGCTCCTGAGGGTGAAGGCCGTCCTATAGTGAGCGCTTCGGGGAACCCCGACACTTGCTGAGTGGAGAGGCTGCCAATGACGAGCTTGCCTGCTCACCCACAAACTTGACTCTCCTCAAGTATCCCCATAGAGAGGGGGACCCCGAGCACCCACTGATGATGACTGATCAGAGCTCTCAGTGCCCACCCTGCAGAGGGGGGGGGGTGCACTCTGGGACCAAGGGGTACATTTTGCCAGGGGCACAATTCAGCAGAGCAAGAGGGAGCACTTTCATCCACCTACCAATACCACCCCCCTCCCTGAATCAGCAGCATCACCGCGGGCAACAGTGGGCCACAGGGGTTAGGAAACTGGGCTGACAACCGTAATCTTTTCGTTTCAAATTCAGGCCAGACCACACAGCTGCAGAACCCTTTAGGTTCAAATTTAGGCCAAGACTAAACAGCTGCGAAACCCTTCAGCAAGATACCGAACCTTAACTGGTTCGATATAATCTCTGGTGGTGTGAGTGGGAAAATGAATAATAAATGAAAATATTATGGAAAAAATAAGGGGGTTCCCCTGGATAAGAGTGTGTGAAAAGTAAAAATGGAATAATGAAAGAAGGTATGAATACGCTGGCCCACTCTGAATCAAGATTACAATGACCCAGTAAGTAAATACCACCCTTCAGTGCTGAGGAGTGTGTTGTTTTGACCAGTTAATCTGCAGACCTAGACTTCTTGCTTTCTTCTGCAAAAAAATATCCTTTAAGTGAATCACTTGACGTTCGACCCCTGCCGCGTACAGCCAGCAGTGTTTGGAAAGAAGGACACGCTTCAATACTGCATGTTCCAGGTTGTGCAGGAAGGAGAGAAACTCCACACCAGAGAGCTAGGAGGAGGCGCAAAACTATGGTGTCTATGCAAGTCACCTCTGACCTGCCATCTAAATGATTGATTCACATTCTCTATAAATGTATTTAAAAGGATTATGCACACAAGACTTGCCATCACACAAATGGAAAGGTTTGAAATAGAATCATTACTGCATGTAGAATTACAAACATAGTCAATATATGTAAGTATATATGCACGCATGCAAGATGTTTATACATGTACACAGTACATGTATGCGCAAGTGTTTGCACAAGTGTTTGTGTGTGTGCACGTGCGCATATGTGTGCGTGTGTACCATTTTGCTGGCCACTCAGCCCACTTGGTTAAACAATCCCACAAAGGCAATGTCACACAAAAACTTGCCAGTTCTTATGCTGTTTCAGTTTAAAGGTACTGCACGCTAATGCATACATACTAAACAGGCAATGGCGTACCTGCATGCTGACGCAGTGCTACCGCGCTTGAGAGGAAGCACTGAATACTAACAAGTGAAACTGCTGTAAAACTGAAATTACGAGGTAACCTGTGTGAGTCGGACTGTATCGTAGAGAGCAGAGATCTGTACTGCACTGGGATCAGCTGTGTTCACGACTGCAGTCTACGTGAGTCTGACTGTACTGCAGATGGCAGAGATCTGTACTGCCCTGGGATCAGCTGCATTCGGGACTGCAGTCTGTGTAGGGCTGACTGTGCCTCAGAGAGCAGAGATGAGGACTGCACTGGGATCAGCTGCATTCCGGACAGCAGCTCCATGCAGCACAGCCCGTCAGCTCTGCACTCTGTCTATCAATAGCATAATGTTGTTTCCCCTCCATATATCCCACAATACCTCCGCACTAGCCCAGTCTATAAGGGATAACAAACACGTGCACAGTTGCTCAAACACACACACTATATATAGCCAGAGAACAGCACTGGAATGTACTTATATTCCACTACATGCATATAAAAGCATGTGAGCCTTGTCACTGATGTCGGGAGACAGCAGTGTAAGTAGGATGCTGCACACATAAGGAGAAGCATCAGAGGGAACAGTGTTCAAAAGCCGCTTTGCCGAGCCAGTAATGATCAATACCAGCTTCCCGTTACAGCTCATGGAGTCACACAGTCACACTGCTACACATACAGAAACAATATCAAAACAGAGCCAAGGTTAGATCTGCCTTACTTCAAGGGCAGAGCATATAGCATGTATCAATTCAGTAATATAAATGGTAATTACAGATTTTACTGTACCGAACTAAAGCGCTATAGGGTTTTTTTGGTTTTGTTTTGTTTTTTTTTTTGCAAATGCAACACGGCTGTAATGCAAATTGCCATAAAAATGGGATTCCGTTGCTGTTTCGCATTCCCATGTAAAAGCAGAGAAAATGCTAATGTGTATGTACCTTCCAACTGAACCACAACAAAGGTTGAAATGACACCTTTGAAAACCGTGAGGAAGCAGACCAACGCTGACATTTTGACACACGGAGCAGACCGTAAATGATGGCGGAGCGTGGCGCACACCTGATTCTTGCGGATCCCGAGCCGCCCGCACTTTGAGCCACAGCTATTACCTTAATGGAGATTCTGCATACGGCACCAGGTGGGCGAGAGGAGAGGGGAAAGCTAATGCATAAATCTGCATCTGTGGCAGGGTCTGCAGGAGCCGGAGAGCAACGGTCGGGAGACCCGGCTGGCTGTCGTCCCTGCATACACCCGCCTCAAAAACATATCACCACCAGTCTGGTTACAGAGACAGAAAGACAGAGGATGGTACCTGGCTCAATCTCAACTGGGTCTCATTTTCAAACTGCAAGCCCGTCTCACTCAGCTGTCAATAACAACAGACTGCTTCAAAATGAAATGGTTGAAAGCAACAGGGTCTGGCTGAAATTTTTATGAAGAAGGGCAGGAGGCTGCAGAAAGAGGGCAGCTGGCGTGAGGGCGTGGTTTTTTTTCATTTGCGACGCCCTACTGTGAGAGCGGAGGGCATTGACTCGACACCCAGTCGCAAACTCAACAGGTAGCAGAAAGATGGGAGCACGAGGGTGCCGAGCCCCCAGTCAGCCACGCAGCGATTCTTCATCAACAACCTTCTGCTCACAAAAGACCTCAAGGGTAGTTACAGCAGTAACATGAGTACAACGGGACACAGGGGAAGGGTTTGCACATAACCCACATTAAGGCCACCGACTTGCTTGCTTGGTAAGTCAAGCTAAGCACTACCCTTGAGCATGTCATTGCAAATGCACCTTTGCTTTCTCCCTGAAATCCAAAACCTAATTTACAGCTCCAATATATGATATAAATATTACAAGAAAATTATGAGATAAACTACTGATCACTGCTTTAAGGGAGAGCAAAGAACCACGTGAGATGAGAACAATCTAACGATATTGCTCAGTATTACACTGACAACTAGTGCCTACACACTGTAATAGGTACGTAATTACTACACATAAGTGCAACGCAACATTCCCTAGAATAAAAACACACAAACAGCTTTTGTAGAAGACTTTCTGCTTGCGGCACGGGAGCCAGGATACAGTGTGAAGAGGTGGGTCTTCAATCTGTGATGTAAGATGGCACCAAACGCCGCTGTCCTGACCAGTATGGGAACCTCACCTTTTCACCCACGTTCTTAATGGTGGGCACATAGCCGCCCCTCCCATGGGGTGAGGCATGAAAGAGTCAAACACCGCCACATTCAGTTCCTCTGTTAAAGGCCCCCGCTCACTGCTGGAAGACCATTCAGTCATTCCAGAGGCTCCGAGCGCAGTGGCACCCCATTCACAAGCGCAGCATGAGTCAGGCATACTGGAGGCACACGCCGCAGAGCTACAACTGAACACATTTAGGGAGGGGGAGGGGGGCAGAAACTCAACAGTGTAGTATAATTAATGACTCACAATGTGTAATGCTAAAAGCCTAGCGCCAGGCTTTCAGCCCTGCCAAATGAGAGTAGCCTCCTACTTACTAGCAGAGAATTCATGCCGTGAAGTATTGCAGCCTGTCGAACGTTCCTGCTGTCTGAGGGAGCCCACGCCGGAAACGAGGAGCCCATGTCAGAGTGGGTCGGGCCCTGCGGTGGTTTCCCGAAGCCGGCCTGAGAATTCCCACCATGACGAACCGTGCCGGCCGTGACCAGCCATTACGGCTATTCACTTAGCCAGGGCTTTGTTTCACACATCGGCAGTACCCTCAAAAAGACTGCAGAGTGCCTAGCAAGGCCCAGAGGGGATGTCAGCATTAAGGGCAAATGCAGAACAAAATACAACTGTAGATGTGGGCAGAGATGATTAGACGAAAAAAAAAAACAACTCAAATTTCAGGCAGTGACTCTTTCTGCCAGTAAACTGTAAATGTGCATTCTGATTACGGTAAGTACTGCGAGTCGGAGAACTGCTAGGCCTTAGCTCACCACAGTCATTAATCAGAGTGGTCTATAATGCAGCCAAATTGAGGGACATTAATCCCGCTCAATTCACATTTGTACTTTCTACCACTTTTCAGCAGTAACTGAACTACTTTTTGCCACATATTACTTTCAAAATACATTGTGCCTGAGCGAACACGCACTTGGCAGCATATTCAGATGCTTTTTTTTTTTTTTTGGGTTGTGGGCTCAATGTACAAGCCAGCGAGCTAAACAATTTGTTAGCAGTATCAGGCCGCTGGCATTACGAGACTTGATAGATGACATCAAGCCTGTGAGTTGGCAAGAAATATGGACATTTATTTTGCTGTTAAAAAAAGTAAGTAAACTTTTTTTTTTTTGTTTAACATTAGGGCACATTTCCCATGACTTTCAGTACAGTGGGACACTGGCACTTTCCAGGACTTTTCCAAAGCTCTCCAAGATGAAAACACAAGCACACATTTTTTTGGAGGCCGGGGACTCCTGGCCTGGTCACACGGGAGACCGGTCTGCTACCAAGCGATTTTGTTTGGGGTCAAAATGCAGTCATCGGCAACGGGCGGGTGAGAGAGAGCGCCGCGGGCGCTCGAGGCGAGTGGTGCGGAGGACGCCAGACAGGCACGTCCCGGTCACAGCGCCGGCGTGACTGTGGAGGTGACCCGCTGAGCGGACACCGGCCGGGGCCTCGCTCGGGTCATCGGTCCCAAAATGGACTTCACCCGAGGTCCTCCCGGCCGCCATGTTCCTCTGCTCTTGTTCCTGCATTCAATCTACGAGGACCTACCCGCAGCCGGGCCTCTCCACGATGCACGCTCTATGGCTCACGGTACTGTGGAGGAAAGAGTTGCCTGAATTGTTCTGTAAAAGGCTATAAAGCGAACCCACAAGAGGAACAGCCATTTATAACAGGTTATTAAATGTTATTAAACTGGAGGTAAACTGCGGGAGTGACCACTTCCACCGAAGGGCAAAGACCAAGCTGTCAGAGCCGTGACAACTTGGCTCCATAAAGGCCTTTAAAAAAATCCCCCGGAGAGGCAGCCATTTATAACATGTTATTAAACGTCTAAACTGGAGGTGGAAATGCAGACGAGCAATCGCCTCAATAAGAAGAGAAGTACTATGCTGTGAGTGTGCGCGTGCATGTGTGTGAGAGAGAGAGAGAGAGAGAGAGAGAGAGAGAGAGAGAGAGAGAGAGAGAGAGTGTCCGTGTGTGTGGGTATGTGTATGTGTAAGTGAATGTACATGTGTATCTATGTATGTGAGTGTACGTGTGTGTGTGTGTGTGCGCGCGCACGCAGCAAGAAGTGGAAAAAAACATGCTGTGAGGCGGAAGTGATGCCTCCCGGTCTGGATGCAGCTGCTGTCAGAATGTGAGCCGAGCAGAGCCAACATGCCACACGATGGGGAAGAGAGGACGTAAAACACACCCTAGGAGGGTCATGTCTTAATTACCAGGTAAACAGCGCAGTGAAGGAAAACAAAACGGCATGTGCTCAGCTCGCTTAGCGCCGGGTTCGAGCCGAGGGCGGGGCCCTCCAGCCGGCAGCGGGAACAGACGGCTTCGTTAGCCATACGCCGTGCGATGCGACACAGATACCGCGAAGCAATGGCGAGGGCTCCGCCCCCCCTCCCGTCGCGGGAGACAGAGAGAACGTGGAGAGAGGGAGGGGTGGGCGTCGCCACATGGGCGGATTACATCACCTCGGTGTCAGGGAGAGGTGTGCGTTTCCGACGGAGCAAACGGCTGCATCAGGCCTGTGCGCTGTGCCCCTGCAGGACCCCAGCACACTTAATTAGGGAGATAGCGCACAGAGCGCTCGGAGCCCCGTGTCATACTCCACGACGGCAGATAACAGCCTACCCCAGACTGGATATACAGGACGTATAGGCCAATAGGCTCGTCTGAAGAACAAACCTGAAATGAAACGAGCGAGCCCTCCAGGGAAGCACACACGCCACAATGTTTTTACACAGCAGGAAATGCAGGTCTTGCTGACCACTTCACCCCTGACTGATGTGTCTTCTCAATGCCACAGAGTTACTACATCAGTTATTCCAGCTATAACATATTACATACAGACTGTCACTATGTCATATGATACAAGGAAAAGAAATCGTCTGTTCAGTCTAAGGTCATGTAGATTTCAATCAACCATCATAATTTTTCACCTATTTAAAGTACGCAAATCTCATAAGACTCTTCAAGAAAACAGAAAAAAATGGCTGCTTTCAGCTGTCACTCAAAGCTGAGGACAAAGCGCTTCACTGTTATATTAAACCCTACTGAACCCAAATGTCGCCTTCCAATTGCTCCCGCTCTCCTGAAAAAGAGTCGAACACTCCGGGTGAAATTCAGACTTCATACCTTCCAAATGTCAGATGAAGCACAGAGAGGGAGAACCCCCCCCTTATATATCACAAAGTGTAGAGCCACATCGGCAAAGCTCTCATCGGTGGGTGACAGACCTTAACCAGAGTAAGTAAGGGCCCAGGCTCATAAAAGAGATAACAGTAGAGAGAGAGAGAGTCAACCTTCAGAGAGAGAGAGAGAATCATCTTCTAGCGCCGAGGAGCAGATTCCAGCAGGATTTTTGATTGCCTTCCATAGCCCGGGATTTGAAATCCTGTTACCACGGATTCAAGGAGCGGCGGCCGGTTTGCAATACCCTTATTTATTTATTTATTTATTTTTCTCCGCTCGATGCTGAGGGACACTTACGATGAGCTTGGAGTCGCGCCCCATGGAGATGACCGTTCGGTTCACCGTTCTCAGCAGCTTCTCCATAATGATCTGGACATGCCATTGTGTCGGGCCCTGAGGGATGGTCCAGCACATAGAGAGAGAGAGGGATAGAGAGAGATGGGGGGAGGGGGGGGAGTACATGGTCAAACACCGCATTAAGTAATACTTGACACCAGTGCATTTACACTGATGTTATTATGCAAGCAATGAGCGACCCCTATTTCAGTACATGTAACTTTAAATTACATAATTACGCAAAAGTCTGCAACTGGGCACAATATTAAGTTCAGCAATTAGGGATCACAGTTATAGCACAGAGGTGGTGCTGGGGTCGAGGCTACTGTATAACCACTTTGTAGACACAAAGTGTAGAGCTGGTACTAAAGCTGGGGTTAGGGTCAAGAGTACAAGGTAGGGGGTAAGGTAGGGTTTGTTAAACTGGGAATGAGATACATTTTTAAATCTCCATAAAACAGAGAAAGATAAATGTTCCAAAACAGGCTAAAACACATTTTTGAGATGTAAGCGGGGGGGGGGGGGGCATCCTACTTTGGCTGCTGTGCATGCTCCCACAGAGACTAAAGCCTTATAATGAAGTGGTGCCGGTGATTTAGAGATTTGATACTGAGGTGCTTCAGAATGCGGGAAACCCTGGGAAACCGTCTTAGGCTTTAAAGCAGTGCTGTTCTGCACAGTCCACTATTAGTAGGGCAGAGAGAGCAGGGCCATGAGGGAGGGAAGCCATATAACCACGCACCGGAGAGGAACGGCTTTCCACCAGCGTTAAATAATTCAAAGAGCTATTTCAGTGACTTCAAACAACTCCACTGCTTATTTTTTTGCTGAGCAATATGCAGACGCACACACACACACACACACAAACAAACATGCACATATGTCAGATCTCTAGGCTCAAATGACTCACCGTCTCACCGCGCAGTGGAAAAATGAGGAACCAAACAGGTATAATAAATTCAGATACTTTCTTCTCTCTGCTTGTTTTTCCCATATACCCGATGGCAGAAATAATTAAAGTGGCATAATTATGAGTGGGAACTTTGCACTGTGAAACTGTGTTGAGAAATGATTTTTTTTTTCCTTTGCCATATTGATCACATCCAGAGCAATGCCAACATAAATTATTTAAGGGAAAGTCAGTGAAATAATTAACTTAAGTTTCTAACCTTCAGACACAAATGAAATGGCAAAACTGATAAATTAGCAGGTCTGGGAGAAAAGGCTCAATATCTCATTATTTCCCAGGGCAGAGGCTTCTACTGTAAATTGTAGAAACCTGTGGTGGGGTAGGCTGGAGTAAGCACGTTTCACAGAATGGAAGGTTCAGAGTATAGTGATGTAGCATGCAGAGTAAGGAGGGAACTGGGGCATGGATAGGAGTAGGGAGGTGGGGGTGTGTAAGTGTGGGCTCATCTACACAGTGTATCTGTGTGAGTGTGAGTGCGTGAGTGCGTGAATGCGTGAGTGAGTGAGTCAGTCAGTCCTGAGAGTGTTTAAGCTTGTGAATAAGTGAAAGAGAGAGGGTGAATGAGAAAGAGTGAGCGGGTGAGAGTGAGTAAGTGAGTGGGTGGTAATGAGTAAGTGAGAGGGTGATAGTGTGAGTGAGTGAGTGAGGTGTTAGCACGAGTGGGCGAGAGAGCGAGAGGGTCACAGTGTGAGTGAACGATTCAGTGTGTAAGTGAGTTTGTGAGTAAGTGAGTGAGATGGTGAATGAGTGAGGGGGTGAGATGGTGAGTGAGTGAGCGAGCGAGCGAGCGAGAGAGAGAGCGAGAGAGAAAGAGAGAGAGAGAAGGTGAATGCATGACAGAGGTAAGAGCGAGTGAGGGTAGGGGCAGAAGGCGTACTGACCACATCCTTCCTGTAGAGCACCTCCAGGATGTTGCTGAGCAGCTGGCAGCAGGCCTCCAGCTCCTCCTGCTTCTCCAGGTGGAACTTGAGCTGGTCTGTCATCAGGGGCAGCAGGATCTCTCGACAGTCTGTGGGACAGAACAGACCCGGGGCCATGAGCCGCAACTGCACCGAACTGCCTTACAGCCATGGGCCGGGCCAAACCAGAACCAGAACCAGACCGAGTAACATGTTCCAGTCCAACAACAACATAAATGCATTCCCAAACCTCCAAGTCACTCCAAGTCACAACTATATGTTTGGTATGGTGGAAAAAATGAATTAGCCTAAGGAAGAGGATGGGGAAAAATGGCCTTTTAAATAAGAAAATAACATAAAAATAAAATAACTAAGACTGTAAGCTTGCCAGTGCCCTCCTCGAAAATGTGTCATACTAGCAGCTAGCACACAGGAATTGGGATAATGCATTCAGGGGAAAAAAGCTACAGCACATGGTAGGCCAATTATGATATCTCTGCAGGCATCTGAAATGTTCACATTTCCTCCTCTCCATCCGTATATCCTTAAACCGTGTCCTCAATCTTTTTTTTAATGAGGAACACAGCTGTGTCTACATAATTAACCTAATTTGTGCAATTCACAATGCATGCTTATAACAACTGTGACAAAAATAGGCATATGCCATCTGTACCTCCAAAAATGTGCTTGTCATTTTGTAAACTGATTAATACAAGGTGTCTCCTGTGCATTTGCACAAATTCAAGATTTCCGACATGCAGTACATTACCAGATATCATTATTATAATCGTTCAATTTAAATGGATGCATACATGGAGCATGTCACACGCAGCAAAACGGAGGGCAGGAAATGAGGATAAGGGGGAGCAAAGTCAAATGGGTAATATATGTCAAATTATCATGTTTTTTTTTTTTTTTTTTTTTTAAATCAGGATTGCCCTCTCCTACAACAATATGGCTAAATGAAGACTGGACAATGAGAACCAAACAGTGGAACAGGGTCCATCTAATGGATCCATTAGCAAGTGGAGAAATTCGATCAGGAAAGGGTAGGGGGGAGTGAGGGGGAGGCGTACAGGGTCACAGTTGGCCCCTACCATGACAGGGACGCAGAGGGGATCGATGCCGGCCTTCATTACCCACATGGAACTAATTAATGACACAGCCGCAGGAGCTGCAGGGGAAGAAGAGCAGGGCACGCTCTCCGGTACGCCACACAAAGAGGAACACGGGACACCCTTCGAACGGCGCCCAAATGAGCGCGCGTACTGAACGTGTCCTGTCACCGTTTTCACCGGAGTCACGGCTTCTAGTGAAAACAGCGATCAATGTGGGCAAATCAGCCACCTTGTTGAGTCCAACACTCCTCAAGGCTGTGCTCAGGCATGCAAACATGAGCAAGCCGGCACTTTGGAGAAGCAGCAACTACATACATATCCATTGGGTATATACTGCATATCGCAATGGCCAGAACAACGTAAGTGTTAAAGCAGACGTCCACGGTGCTGGGCAGAAACTAATTCTACTCAGAGACACAGAGAACTGACTAATTCTCTCTCCTGGATAGTCTGATGGGCGGAGAGACAGAGGGAACGGAGCCTCCCTGCCCTCCCTTATCTATAAAGACCTTAATCTAATCTAGGAGTCTGTTTTCCTCTAGTTGAAACAAGAAACGTAATCTATTTGAGTCATGTCCTCACTCTCGGAGATATCCGAACCTCTCTTGCTTCGATCTGTGAGCAGAAAACAAGAGGGAGGGCGTCACAAAGCAAGAGCCTTAAATGAGGTCTGCTGCAGAATGCATATCCATCACCCAGATGCATGCTCTGCTGACCCATACAATTAAATAAAATGGAGAAATCCACAAGCACACAGACATCCTTCCACCCAGTCTACATTCCCAATACCGGGCAATGTGACAATTCCAAGTGCCTCTTTCATGTGTCAGTTGCATTTCCTCAAATGACAACGTCTTATTAAACGTGAAAGGACTGAGCGGGGAAAAAGAGATCATCAAAATTCATAGAAGGATGTACTTCCAGGCAGCGGGCACTGCTCACCACTCACCGTTTGCTTCTAATACCTTGTTTCTCCAGCGAGATTTAATCAATTCAGTGAAACAAGTCTGTATTCAGCCAACGACGATTTCCCCAACAGCGAGGCGGGTCAATATATTTGGAGAGAAAGAGGAAAAAGGAAAAAAAAATGGAAAGATCCCTTCATTTATTCCTACATATTGTCCCAGCCCAACAGCTGAGGCTATACCCAGCAACATAAATCCAGTTTGCAATAATAATGTTGGAACCTACAGGCCTGCTAGAGCACTTAGCCATGCCTGCTGGCAGATTAACTAGTTATCTACATCACAGTCACCCGGCCTATTGTGTTAGCCATGCAGGTCCCAGGACAAATCACTGCAATAAAGCCTCTGACTAACACATATGGGCAAGATTATCAATTGGCAGGCTCAACAACACCACTTGGGGAAAAATGTTAAAAAAAAAAAAAAAACTTTCATTAATATGAAATATTGATCAATTATCTAGTGCCATTCTCCTTCCAATTCCTTGGAAAGTCACAGTAGATTTTTTTTTTTTTTTATTCCCCCGGTTGTCAAGGAAACAACTGAGATGGTAACTAGAATTAAAAATGCATGCCTTAAAAATAAATTGGATAGCTATAACTATAATGGACAGGCATGAGCACTCAAATTGTAACACTTGCTCAACCATAAAAAAACAGATCGATTCCTATGCTAATTATTAATGTCAGCACCCAAAAAAGGACAGAGTTAGTTTCAACTATCCTTTGAAATATTCTCTTTTATAAAGTGCTGTTGTACGCAGATGCAAAATACAGTGCTGTGCTCTAATAAGAGGAAGCTCTTCTGAACCATTTACATTATTTACAGGCCATCTACCGGGACTGAAAGTGGGCGACAGTTAAAGAGATCTGGGATAGGAAGCCACACTGAGGCATCCGCTCACCAAGCAGCCCACGCCTATGCCATCTCCAGCACCACAAAAATGAGGTGCTGTACGCACGTGCACTACCAGTCAAAAGTTTGGACACAATTTTCTCTCAATTTTTTTCCACATTTTAGAATAATAGTAAAGACATCAAAACAATGAAATAACACAAATGGAATTATGCAGTGATCAAAACTATCTTATACTTCAGACTCTTCAAAACAGCCTGATTTTTTTTTTTTTAATTTAACACTTTTTTGGAAAGAAATTCATTCATAGATAAAATAAAGAGAAACGCAGACGCCAAAGAAATTTCAAGCATTTAAGCATAAATCATTAGATCTAAATGTCTTTGAATGCATGTTTCCCGTTATCTTAATCAATCTTAATCTCAATCAAACCTTTGACTGGTACTGTATCTCGATAAAACAGCGGAAGTCACCTGCACACCATGCCGCAAAGCAAAGCAGACGTTTGGTGAATCGCCGGATGCGGCCAAACCACCGGACCCTGTGACAGACTGAGGGAAGGAAACACAGACCGTTCTATTTGCGTGCAATGCTCACGGGCCTGACCCAGCTCGGCCAGGGGAACATCGCCACACTCATCACCAAAATGACTCCTAAGGACCTGCTGCTGCCAAGTTTTGTGGAAAGCCAGGGTTTTTTTTTTTTTTTTTTTAACCAAAATCATGCAATTTCCCTTGTTAATCCCAAAAACGGTTCCAAAGGTGGTCGGAGGAGTACCCAGCTGGATTCTCTGCGGGACAGTTTTGAACACAGTGTCCTCCTTCCCGCAGACAGACATCTGCAAAACGACAAGGAGTGAGGCGATGGTCCATGGCCAATTTTAGTAAAGTTAAGCTTTTGATAGAGAACACTTCAATGTTTCCAGTGCTCATTGCCTTTTTATGCTCAGCAATATGTATTTAGATACTAATTCAACTGATATTATGATCTAAACTGCAGAAAAGCCATGGCCAGACCTAATTTAAATATCCTAACGTGGCCATCTTCTGTTTTACATATGATGATGGGAAAGCACTGATCGAAAGCCTCTCCTTCTTCATGTCTTGCCAGTAAAAGTTCAGAGTGATTTGTGCTGTATTGTAAATCTAGGTTATCTAAGCAATCTGCTTAATCATGTGGTTTAAATGGTCTCCGTCTGACTGGGTAGTTTTTTTTTTTTTAGATGAGTCTGAAGCTCAGTTCAAAACATCAGCAGGTTGAATTGTATGTCTGTGGGACACATTGGTTTACGGACTGCTTAGCAGTTCTTTGAAACTCCAATCTGGTATAATCGCTTCCCTAGGTTAAAGGGTCGAGCAGCAACAGATTACCAGTTATGGATTGTTCAACAATGTCATACAACATTTTTCCCCATATATACAGTCAACAGCTTGCTACAGCTGCCAAATTCCATTTTTAATTTTCTATTTGAAAACTTTATCACTATTAGCAAAGTTCATTTTTTACACGTCTACATTTTGTACACTTTGAAACAAATGCCGTAAGATGAACTGCATACATCGGAAGTTGGAATAATTACTCCTGAAAATTTCTTATTCCCCTCTCACCATCAATTTCACACATTATTTATCTAATTTGCCAGCATACATTCATAAATATTAAATTGTTATTACTTACTATAATAACAATTTGGGACTCCATATGCCTGCTTTACAGCAAAAACAGCTGATTGAAATAATGGTCAGTGACAGATTCAGCTGCCTGACCAGCCAGTCAGTAGAGGACAGTAGTCAGTATGACAATTAAACAGCAAACAGGTAGAAGTCTATTATAACAAATTCCCAGTAGGTTACTCAGCTAAGCTGCCTGCCAGAGTAAAGAAAAAACCCATTGTGTTAAATAATCCCCCTATAACTGAAACACAAAATAAAATTTCATATTCAAGGGCTGAAAACGGCTGATTTTCCCGAAAATCCTCGATAGCGCAGCAGCGGGGCCCTCGTGCTCGAGCCGGAAGTTCGTCCGTGAGCGAGCGAGGGAGCGAAACAGACTGGAACTATCGGCTGAGGCCACCGTCGCACCCCCTGACTCCAGAGCAAACAGATTTAAGCGGTGCAATAAGCCTCCAACACAGACCCACAGGAGAGCCCTACACATTTGTTACCGTCCAGTGACCACATTTGCAAAGCACTTTTTTTTTCCTGGCAATTTTTTCCAGATATATCACTCAGAAAAAAACGCTTTTTGTCTGACAATGCGAGGACCCCAAGGTTACCTGGAGTAAGGCTTGTGGCCAATGCTAAAAAAGAAAAAAAAATCACTCATGCCTCATTATGAAAGATTAGTACTGGATTATGGAGAGGGCCTCCAGCTTTTTAGAATGACATTTTATGTTTAGGTTTATGGAAACATTTTTTCATTTCACATATTAATTTCATGTATTAATTAGTCAATACATTAACGGTAGAAAATACAACAACTTCAGTACATAGTCATATGACAAGTACAGTCATATGTTAAGAATGATGACACTGACGTGTAATGCCAAAAATCTTTTTATATTAAAATCATTCACATTCATTTAAAGGTGGCCATTAATTTCATGGCGGATGCACAATCTCTGAAACATTAAGCACGCGGTGCAATCAACCCAAAAAATAAAACTCTGCGGAGAAATGAGGGAGCTTGATGGTAAAGCAGAGAATTTAATTAAGGTTAAAATATGTGCTAACAGACCCACTGATAATCACAGATGAAAGATGTGCATTTATTTAGCTCTATCCCCTCTGTGCTCCCATATGCTCAGAAAATTCCACCACGTTTCACCTTGGGACGGTTATGCCAAAAGCCTTACAAGGGGAACAGCTGGGGGTCAGAAAGTAATTAAAACAAATGCCCGACGGTACTGAATTAATACACAGTGAAGCAGTACAAACAGGTGAAATTAGGCAGCGCATGCAGACTGAAACGCCAAACTTTTCACCCCCTGAAGGGACGCTTCAGGTGATGGCTGATGTCCCCAATTTGTAAGTCTGGTGTTTGAGTAATCCTGTCCTCATTAAAAACTCCAGGAGCACACGTTGCCTATTACCTACGCTGGTCAAAAAATTGCAGGCCTTCCTAAAAAGATGAATAAACAAACAAAAAAACCTTGTTTGCACAACGTCAACTTAAGATGAAGTATAAATGCGCATGTTAAAGTCATTGAATTAGCAGAAGATTTCCTTTCCTGTGATTTGTTTACGGGAAATGCTTGCTGCAACATCAGAACGAAGAATCATGCCGTTTAACAATTTGCATTTTAAACTTCAGAAGTCACAGATGCAGGGAATCATTTACGTGAAGTTACATTCGTACGCCAAGTTATTTCTGATAGTCAGCTCGCTAATAACGCACTTCCTACCAGGAGGACAGACGCAGTGAAACTGTTGGGAGGGGATAATTAACAAGTAGCCCCACAGTGCAAAGTGGTGGGGACGGATAGCGTCGCACAGCTGAAATGAACGGATCAGCAGGTTAGCTCATAGCCACTTGATGGCGAAAAACCTTCACACAGAGACCGAAATCATTAGCTAACGCGCTGAAGAGGCGTACCTACTGCGTAATTAGCATTGTGAGAGAAGTCTTAATGATCGCAGTTACAAGCAATGCACTTTTCTAGTGGGGCCAAATTGAAAGGATCACAGGGTCGAGCCAAACACATGGTGACAAGAGAGGAAGAAAAGAGCTGAACGTGAGGAGGAAAACCAAAAACCAAACCTGGTAACCCTGCCCAAACACTTCCGTTTCACTTCAGATTTTCTTGGATGGGTTAAGATTTTTACATTACATTACATTGCAGTCAATTAGGAGACGCTCTTATCCAGGGGCAACTTACACAGGTTACAGTTTTTACATATTATTCAATTTATACAGCTGGATATTTATGGTAATTCTGGGTTGAGTACCTCACCCAAGGGCATAGCAGCAGTGCCACAGTGATGAATGGAACCTGCAACCTTTCGGTTACAAGCCTTGCTCCTTACCACTATGCTACACTGCCACCCTTTTTAGGTCAAACTACAGGAAGTAAAAAAAACCTGCAATAAGAAGCAATGACTAAGTACCTTTTCTCTGATATGCCACACACGCCCTCAGCAGCTAAGAGGCTGCGGGCTTCTTGGCTACCTCCATTAGTTATGCTCCTGCTCGGTCTTCCGGCACACAGAGTGTGTACAGAGAATGGGGTCGGGACCTTACAATGACACAGCAGGCCAGGGCCCAAGGCAATGCCGCGCATCATTCACCGGGGCCCCCCGTTAATCAATGTGACAGAGTCCGCCCTGCAAAGCATGCGTGGCACCCCCTGCATTCTGCACGAGCAGCATGGACCTCAGGGCCACATCAACAGTTAAAACCCCCGCCTCTGGCACGAAGGAGTCCATCGCGAAACGCATCCGAAAAGGCGCCACCCAGCAACATCTGAGGGTGAACAGACAAGACTGGAGTGGAACCCGGAAAGGGAAAGAAAGACAGTCGAGCCATTAGTCCGCTCAGAGTATTACAGCATCACTGATTCTGATTAGCAGGCACACATCTGGTGTAGATACCAGGAAATTAGCCCAGCGTCAGGGCGATAATCACCACCCACCAATCCCACAATGGCGCTGCCATGACCTTCGGCACGTGCCACTCCCCGGTGACGTGGGGCCAGCCCGGCGGGCCCAGCCAAGGAGGCGCGATGTCTCTTACCGTGCTGGGTGAAGAGGTCGCTGTGGACGATGTCGATCATGCAGTGCAGCTTCTGCTTCACCAGGCGGCCTAGCGGAACCTTGAGGATGAATTCCGTGAAGAGTTTGCTGCATGTATGGGGGTGGGGGGAAGAGGGAAGGAGAAACAGACAAAACAAAAAAAAACAAAACAAAACAGCCTTAGGCATTTGACAGACTGGTACGGGAGCATTCTTCGTGGTTCACAACAGGGCCACTTAGCCAAAGCACAAATGCAGCATTTTTTTTTTTTTTTGCAATGCTTGTTCCCGTCCTTGCCGAGCTCGGAACATTGACAAATTCAGTTCCATGCGTCACGGTATTGCCGGCTAACTCCTGATGTAACACTGATATTCCAACGCGTGCTAACAGCTCTCCAACATCCTCCTATCCTTGGGTGCACACACATTTATAGAAAAACAAACATTTACATTACAAACCATTACAGCGTTTGGCAAAATCCGCAGATACATTCTCTACGCTTGCCATGTCATGCTGAGGTAGCGGGGCGCTTTGAGAACTGTCATGGTAGAGGATGAAACAGCTTCTGTTGGCCTCGGCTCAGCTAGTAACGTAGATGTTGGTTTCATGCTGACTAACTGGAGCTCTAGTTTCACGTACACAAACACATATCCTACACGTGAGAAAAGCACCCCCTTCCCTCTGCTCAGTACATTCAGTACTGTGATGCTGGGGGTGTGTGGGGGTGGGGGGGGGTTGGGGGTTCTCTGGGGATATATATCAGAGCACAGCAGCCTGGGGGGGAGCTGGCATGACCGACAGCGTCAAGGCCCAACAGGGTGCCGCCGAACATCCTCGCCATTCAGGCCGCAACCTCAGATGCGCAGGGGGGCGCCCCCGGCCGAGATAAAAGGCTTTGCATGCACGTGACAGTGGGGTGAGAGGAGATGTCAAGAGATGTCGGTGTACCCCCGACCCCCCCCCCCCCCAACGGGAGCTACGGGGGCCGAGAATGACCTCTCCATCCACAAAACTGTCCTGCAGGCACACACCCGTGGGCGTATCACTGCTGCCTGGGCAGGGGCAGGACCCTCGCTGCCCTAATGGAACAAATATCTGATGAAGCAAAGCAAGGCAGAGAACTCTCATCACAGAAACAGGCAGGATATCCTATATAGCTACAGCATCGTAATGCATCCATAGGAGACGATGGCATTTCTGTGGGTGGCAGTATTAACCCTGCCTCTGGGGCACTTGCTGAGAAGTAACTCAAATCCCCCCCCCCCCCCCCCGATTGGCAATGCAATATGAGCACCCCATGTTAATGTGAAGAGGAAAGCACTCCACAGACGAAGGGAGGAAGCCCATTAGACAGTGATCCACTCCACCGCGGTTCTTCTAAGCAAAGGCAAAAAAAACATGCAAAAATGCATGTTCAAAGCATACCTAGAGCTCGCGACGAGTCTCGAGAGTGCTCAGGCTGCACCGAGCACCGCAGAAACCGCAACTTCAAACAGAGGGAGCAGCAGGAGAGGGGGAGTGCTAGAAACATCTTCAAATTGCCTAAAGAACTCAGACCTAAAATTGGATTTTTCCAGGCACACTTTGGGCATTCTCAGAGGTGGCAGCAAAAAAGGATGAAAACCAACGTGTCAAGGAACCTACGCTTCCCCCCGAACATCCTGTCCCCGATCTGTTGAACCGAAAGCTGCGTCTCGAGTTCCATCTGCGGCGTGTTTGAACTACTTAGCCCGATCAGGAAAGGAGCACGGACGGTGCAATCTCCCATGTGATTAAAGGAGCCTGGTAATGGTTTTTTCTGAGGCCCTGTAGCGGCCGGAAGACAAACAGCTCGGCGTGAGCCTTCTTGGATAAGGCGGATGCGTTTGCTTTCCCAGCTCAAACTGGCAGTTCTTGCCTCCTTAGCACCATTAGGAGCGCTAGCCGCGGTGTGGCCACCGCCAGCATTATCAGTCCAGACCGAGTGCACAGCGTATCAGCTCAGCGGGTCAAGCACATGTTGCCGAACAACTTGTGCGCCGCATTGCTCGTCTCGGTGGACGTGTGACCACGCGCTTAGGCCTTCTGGGAAACAGATTAGCAGCCGCGGGCTCCTTGCTGTGAACAGAGGCGGCGGGATTCACGCTCGGTCATGTGCGGCACGCCGCTGACCTCCAAACGGGGTGGAGGGAGTGAGGCAGAGCGCCATTTGGCCCAGCCCACTCTAAAAAGCCATCGCGTGCCTCTTCAGCACAGAACGCAGCCAAAAGCGATCCTTTGGGGGTGAGCGGTGCAACTTTGCTCATGTCAGTCACTAAATGTCACCCACTGTGTCTCACGAAAGCCAAATCGTGTTCCAGCCACTCACCACAGCTGTAAAGGGTCACATGCTCTGTCAGAGGACAAACATCAGAGGAAAAAATAGAGCTAAACAAATGCTGTCCACCTCTGCTCCTGAAGATTTTCAACTGCAGTGAAGAAATGCATATGGAGAGGGGAATTTCATAATTCATCATTTCTTAGGTAAAAAAAAGAGGGATCTATGAGATTGTCACTCCCTTGTAATTGGTTGACAGGATGGAGGGGTTTCCTGCTACTCTGGAGGGGCTCCCGAGCTCTCTCAAATGCAGGTCAGGAGAGGTTCACATCACCGGCATGCTGCTGGCCCCAGCCTCATCCCCCACCATTACTACCTGCTAAGCAATGAAGATCCCTGTTCACTCCGACTGCTCCCATCCTAATTTGAGAACAGAAAATGCATCTCTACCTCTTTTAGTTACCTGACAGTGTCTGCATCTCACCTAAACTGTAACCTGGCCCATATACACTATTGTGAGGCAGTGTTCTTTGCTCCACAATAGACGAATCCCCCACAGTTCCATTTAAATGTATGTCCTTTGCAGAATACTGCAGCGGTGCATTTGGGACACTGACGTCAACAATGTGCCAAAAGGCTTTTAAGAGAATGTCACGTCCTTTCTCTCGCATAGGGAGTTGGGAGCATTCGGAAATTTGTCTTAAAGCTACAAAACAAATCCGAGCAGCACACTGCGAAGCAGCAGCTACAAGAAGCCGTTAATTAAACAGGGTTATAATTAGCCGCACATATGTTCTGTTTGGACAAACACAGCCACGCGACTAGGTGTACATCACATGGTGCTTCTGATGAAACTGCAAGGCTTGTGGAAATATGTACAAGCTCTCATCACCTGTGAATATGTCACCTCTAAGGGCTCAAACACAAAGATATGTCTAAGATCTAAGAGGGCAAAGCAAGCAATAAAGCATACATCTTCAGAAGCAGGTGCCAGCTCAGCCTAGTTTTTTCATTATTATTACCAAATGAGATAAAACACTTTATCTTTTCAAGTTGCCACCCTTTGCAAAATAACGGTGTTAAACCTACAATGGAAATAGGAGTTGCTGTTCCACAGCAAAAGGAAGAACGCTTGAGGGTGAGGTCCTGGTCATTCATTACATTACATTATTGTCATTTAGCAGACGCTTTTATCCGGAGTGACTAACATAGGTTACAGTTTTTACATGTAATTCATTTGTTTAGCTGGATATTTACTGAGGCAATTGTGGGTTAAGTACCTTGCCCAAGGGTACAGCAGCAGTGGGCCAGTGGAGAATCGAGCCAGCAATGTCTCGAATTATGAGCCCAACTCATTACCACTATGCCACAAGTATTTGTTTTTTTTTTATCATGCAGATGTTAATGTATTAGTCTATCAATGCCTATGGGACATCCAGTAATTCCGATAGCCCAATGTTACGTCTTTGAGCCAGCCTCGTACAGCTAACAGCAAGACATAAAGTACATACACATGTAAATGAAATACTGCCATTACAACAGAAGTTCCGTGTGTTGCTGCACACCCTGAAACCTCTGCCATGTATAGCAGAAGCTATTTTTTTCTTCTGTTTTGTTTGTTTGTCAGTTAAATCACAGGTCATGCCCTTCAGCTCAATGCAAGGGCATTGCACAACCAAAATGTAGACTGGAATCTTTGCACTTCTACCCAATTAAAATTGGGCTCCAGGGACAAAATCCAACTTGTTAACAAAGAAAATGGAAAGCAATCATTGTGAACTCACAGGGAGCTTCACAAAGGATATTTCAAAATGCCTACAGCTGGAAGAGCGAGTTTTTTGTTTCCAAACTGCAGTATGGTGGTTTGACCAGTAATTATAATAATTTGATTTATCTAATCAACGGAAACGGCGACCTTTAGCACGGCCAGAGCCTTGATTTCCGAATGTAATTTAGCCTAATTAGGAATTAAACGTAATTGCATGATAATCGTATTCATGGCGATCGCATTAACCAATGCACCGGCCACAGTTGTGAGGCAGGCTACTGCATGTTTCCAAGGCAACCTGATAACGTTCAGCCAATATCCACTGTACATCTGGTGCATCTGAAGTGGTGGAAATTTTAAAGCCCCCCCCCCAGGGAGAAGCTGAGATAATTAACTGTGCCAGGTACTCGAGTGGAGAACAATATCAAAACCACCACCTAAAAGCAATAAAGGCACACGTTAATCACTTTAATAAGAAGAGAAATTTAGATATTACACTTCATTTTTTTTAGGGGTGAGTTATTTACTACCTGCTCATAAAAGGGTGTGATCCTATAATTTTCAATATTTTTTTTTTTTTTTTTGAGAGTATTCAAATTCAGATGCGATGTGTCACATGTGCTGTCTGACCATAAAGCATCCCTTTTATTGTGACGGTATTGAGTGGAGGTTTTTTAATGGCCTTTAAAACTCGGCCTTTCCGAGTCCTTTCCACCTTGTCAGGTACGTTGGCGGAGTTTGAAAGGAGCCTGGTGGGGGAGACAGGCTGCCGGAATCACTGCGGGCGAGCGGCACAGGTGCTCAGAACACAGCCTCCCGGTGCCTCTGCGAGGTGTCGCTTCCTGCCCCGACGCTCAGGAGACACGTCCATTCCGATTGTGCACAGCGAGGACTGATGACCGACTCAAGAGGTCATGATCAGCCACATTTATAACATGTTTTAACACATTCAACCTATGACAGAGCTAACAGTTTTTTACTATTTTGAAGATGGATGATAATTATTATTAAAAAGTACCATCATTGTCATACTACTAATATTACTACAACTACAACAATTGCTAATAATCACGACATGAACAACAATGACAACAATAAAAATAACAACAGTAATATAATAATAAATTATTTTATATTACTGTATATTATTTTATAATAATACACAAAAATTACCTGAGCTCCTTTGGGTCAAAAACCAGTTTGACGTCATTGACAATGGTGGGGACATACTTCAGGGCAGCACCCTAGATCAAGAAGGAAAAAAACAGGGTTAAAACCTTTTCATCCATTTTGGGCAAATATTAAATCATTTAAAAGGTTGTGCCAATATGAAAAACATCAAAAACTGAAATATGAGATGACTTAAATATTTAATGCCATAAATTACTGTAGGTCGTGGCCACATCCACACAGAATGTATCACTAGATGTGACTCTAAGTCTACTCAAGTTTAGTCAAAGTTTGTTACATTTTGGATGTTTAGCTGGAACGGTCTCCATACCTCAATATATATTTCAATTACATCTATTTAATCTTTTTGGAAGTGTAAAACTGTATCCAGTGCAAAAGATAATGATACATTCCATGCAGACATGCCCACCAGAGCATACCTCTTCTTTTGTGAGAAAAACTTGGATTCAACAAGCATTCTGTTAAAAAAAAAAAAATTGCCAGGGGTTGGATTACAATAAGCAGGTCTGGTGGTTTACAAGCATAAAAGCGTTTACGAGCGCAAATTATATTCTTCCGAAAAAATGAGTCCAGCGCAGCTCTCGCTTCACGAGCGGCTGGCAGTGAACAGCCTGTGACACAGCGTGCTGTGAAAATGGCCAGGTTACCTGAAAAAACCCTCTTCAGCGCCGCCGGTGTCAACACTGCGTACAACAGGTCAGCGCTCGCTCCCTCCCGGAGCTTCGGCATCAAAAGCCTTTTGTGTCTGCGACCATGCAGGGCTCCCGAGTGACTCGCGTTACTTCCCAACAAAAAAAGTGCTGTGATCGCGTGCCGCTGGGGGAGCAAGGCCAGGCGAAATCAATGCGCAAAGTGGCAATGCGCAGTTGTCACATTTTACAACTGGGGGGGGGGGGGGGGGGGGCATGCAGCACTTCAGTCTGAAGAGCCTTAGTGCGCAGAACGCCAATACAAAGCCTCAACTGCTCTCCATCGAGATACTGTGCCGAGGACCGACTGTGCAATAACAAACTCATTAACTGACCAAGAACAGGCTGATTAGAAGGCGCTCTTCAGTAACGAGGGGCGTTCACTGTACAGTCAGAGCCCCCCCCAAACATCAACTGATCTAATACAGCGGGTTTTTCACTTGGCATCTGCTCTGATCAGAGCCCATGCCAACATCCTGATGCCCGATGATCACTTCAGACAGATGTTTAAAGCCGATCTTTGATAACAGCATAAGATCTATTAGACACACATCTCTCCCCAATTATTCACGCCTGCTGCAATTAGGACTCCTTGGAAATAATAATTTAATAAATTACTCTTGCTGCACAAAAGCAGATATGTGTACAATACCAGTTAAAAGTTTGGACATATCTGATAAAGATAATGGGAAACTGGCATTCAAAGACATTTTGATCTAAAGACTTATGCTTAAATGCTTGAAATTATTATAAATCTTAGACAAATATAAATTGTGAAGTTGATGCTTATGCATGAATTTCTTTCAAAAAAAAATTTTGATAGTAAAAAAAAATATTGGCTATTTTGAAGAATCTAAAATATAAAATTGTTCTGATTTTGTTTGTTTTTGTTTTGAGAACACTCTTTTGGTCACTGAAGGATTCCATTTGTTATTTCATAGTGTTGACATCTTTACTATTATTCTCAAATGTGGAAAATTTTTTAAAATAAAGAAAAAAAAGTGTGTTCAAACTTTTGAGTGGTACTACAAGCTGTGGAAAATGGGCTCAATAAGCAGGATCAGAATCAGTTGGACAAGAGTGGAGAAGGCCTTACAATCTCCTGCATGAGAGCTGTATTCCACCTGAGCTGAGGCTCAGTCTGGTTTCCAATTCACGGCACATTGCAAGTCCGTAATTATGAGTAATAGTCTGAGGCCCCTAAGCATCAGGTCATCATCAACCCAGATTATCACACTCAACCAGGGCGCAAATCTGATTAGCCCGTGTTTTCATTTAATATTGTTGTTATGCAAGCTGAAAGTCTCAAATTACATTTCGGTAAAGCGCTGCCAACGAGGTAGACTTCATCACTTATCTACAATCGTAGCCATACAGGTAAAACACTGGCAACAGCATTTTATTTTTCCCCTCCAATCTCAAATTAATTAGAGTGAATGTTACACTGAAATACACACAGGTTACTCCAATATGCCAACTGCTCCTTATGCCATTTAACCACATAACATTTAACAAACAACATTTCTACAGGTCTGAGTTTTACTCTAGTGAATGTACCATTCCCACAGTCCAATCAATGTTTAGCTTGGTGTCCCACTCACGGAACCAGTGTTTGTTTCTTTAACCATTCTTGAGGGAGGGTGATTCATGAGTGTTTAGGAGAGGCAACCGGTCTTTGATAAGCATGAAAAGTTTCTGAAAAAGAAACCGTCCCGCCGGAATGTCTCATCTCTCGTTCTCATTCGGAATGCTCTTCCACTTGATTAATAAGGCACTTTTAGGCACTTTTTCACCATGCGATCATGAGTCTCCCACATTCACAGCACTCTGGGACAGCTACTCAGCTCCGCTCTTAAAACGGAGAGCTACGTTTGCGGCTAAGATGCGCTTCTAATGTGATTAAGGGGCACAGGACACGTCTCCGCAGCGCAATTAATAATAATATTTCTCCCGTCTGGAATGAAATGCTGAGTGCTGCCAAGTGTTCTAGGCCACAGGGAAGTGGTATCAGTACACATTAGCACAGGAAGGTGAAGCACTTGCTCAGTTAAAAATCTGGTTTAGCAGTAGCCATTAAACAGCAAACCTGTTGTTACATGGAGCCTGTACAGTGTAATGGTGGGTTTATTTTAATGTAATAAAAGTTATGTAATGATTTTCAGTTGGCTGTTATTCCCCCTGAGGCGTAGGGTGGCAGCGTGTGGCATTTCCCCCTACGCTGCCCTGCTGTTCCGTCCCTCTACATGTATGCACGGGAAGCCATCCTTCACTTGCATGCTGTAACATTAACTGAGAACCAAGCCAATTTCATCACACAGTCACTGTCACATCTTCAGACCAGCCTTTTCAACTGCTGTCACTGACCAGCATTGATCACCGTAGACATGCAATCATTACGGAAGTTCTTCACTTCCAGGACAAATTAATACAACTTAGCTCAGCTAGATCTATTAAACTATTAGTGCTGGTACACCTTACTGGAGTCTACAGTGAACACATTGGATCATACCTGCAAGTCCGCCACAGCAAAAATGTAGTCACTCACATGGTTCAGAAACAAGAGGCTACAAAGCTTCAAGTTCAGTAAAACCACAACCACTCATGTTGGAGACAGACGTGCCAGGATTTGAGTAATTCACAAAGACAGAGTCTAAGTGCACAGAACAATAAGTGCCTCATAAGGACTGACAGCCAATGTCTTGTGACGGTATCTGAAAATGAGTTTGAGCTTAAAGGTGACTAATGTGCGTTAAAGAGGCAATACATTTTACTTAGCTTTACTTAGATTTACTTATGATAAATCTTTACTAATGTTAATGCATCATCTATCAGGTTCAACGAACCAGGCCAAGATTCAGAGACATTATCCTGCCTAATTCACATGACAAAGCAACCGTTTTAACGGCTGCCTGCCAGGTTCTCACCTTGTGATCAGCTCGGGGTGGAAAATAGCACTTCCAATGCATACCTGCTGGTGGCCAGCTAAACTGCATGTGGCAAAACCTGGAATGGCTTAAAAAGCTATGCATTGAGAGCGCTATTTCCAGTCCTGCAATATCACACACTGTGTGTTGTCGTGTTATTGCAATTACAAGACCGGGGTCTTGTAGCTATGACCCCAGAAGGCTCCCTGGTGGGAATGGAGGTGGTTTGGGGTCACGGGGGGGTGGAGGAGTCAGGATGTCCTCAGTGACACCACGCAAAGGTGGCGTGAACCGAGCCTTCCGCCACGGCACAGCCGCCGAGCACACCGCTCCGCACGCCAAGCCGGCTTAGAGGGAGGCTTCGGCTTTCCGGCCGGTTCCCCAAGATCAATTTTTAATTTACTGACAGCCCGCCTAATAACAAACCCAATTACACAGCAACTGCCTCCTAATTTACTCAAAGCCCTTCCCGCAGATTTAACCCCTTTTTTAAGCGAGGGAGGGAGTGTGAGGTGTGAAGAGGACACAGAACAGGAGTGAGACCCTGGGGACAATAGGGGAACACGGGGAGCGAAGCACAGCAGAGCTCACGGATGCTCGGACGGGGGTCGACTGAGGAAAACAGAAGAGGAAGGGGGAAAGCTTGGAAATACCTTGAGGAGGAGCTAAAGAACAGGAGCCGAGCGGAGCCCCGGCCATAGAGGACATGGGGTGAGGAGAAGGAGGAGGGGGGGGGAGAGACATGGACACAAATTTAGAAGTGGACTGGCAGCCAAATGGAAGAGAGAGAGGAGAGAAAAAAAAAAGTGAAAGGCACAGATAACAGCAAAATTTACAGGGGTACAGCACACACAATAAAACGAAAACAAATGCAAATGACAAATGACATTCACTATGCGTCATGAAAGTTACACATAAATATTCATTGCATTTACGTTATAATTCCTTTGGAAATGCTCTTATCCTGACCGACATACATAGGTTATAATTTTACATTACGCATTTGTACAGCCGGATGTTTACTGAGGCGATACAGGTTAAGTACCTTGCCCAAGCGTACAACAGCAATGCCCCACAAAGGAAACGAGCTGGCAGCCTTTGGGTTACAGGCCCTGCTACTTACCACTACAGCACACTGCTCCCCTTAATAACAACATAATAAAAAGGCGGCTGTCTTTTGGACAGGGGTAAGTTTAGGACAACGGTTTACCTTCACCATGCTGGTGCTCTCCGAGTTGCTGTTCATCATGTCATTGAAGGAGGTGAAGAGATTCCTCAAGGACTCCATGAAGTCTGTCTCGCCTTTGTTCTCGTACAGCCTGCAAAAGCCAGATGAGCTGATCGAGTGCACCGTTTACAAAGAGCAAAAGACAACCTGAAGCAGCACATCTGAGACCGACTCTATTCCTTTTCCTCCCCTCCCACCTGACAAAATAAGCCCTCATAAACCAGCTAGCACATATTCAATGCGTCAGTCTGTGAATCAAAACACACTTGATCCTGCTTGGCTGCATTTTTTTTTTTTTCCATTTTAATCGACGTGCAAGACCCCTAACTTTGGAAATCTCCAAAACTATAAAAACGTTTATCAAGCATACAGTACCAGAAACATGAATTTAAAGACATTTTGATCTAAAGACTCATGCTTAAATGCTTATATTTGTGTAAGAAACAAATGTCAAAACATGAAGTTGAGGCCTAAGCATGAACTTCTTATTTTAGTAAATTTTTGTCCATTTTGAAGAACCTAAAACATAACATAGTTTTGATTTGTTTATAACACTCTTTTGGTCACTGCATGATTCCATTTGAGTTATTTCATAGTTTTGACATCTTCACTATTATTCCAAATTGTGGAAAATAGTAAAAACAAACAAAAGTGTGTCCAAACTTTTGCCTGGTACTGTATATAAAATAAAATATGCAGTGTGGATCCTCACTGCCCCCCAACAAGCAGCAGCACCCGGAGCTCCACAGGTCTCCCCACCATCAGTCACCAGTTCAGAGGCACCTTGGGTCTAAACCAGCGCTCCATCAGATACAGGTGACAGACCTCGCCGCCTCTCCCTGAATTACTGCCAGGACTGCGCTTCACAAGACAGGAGATGAGCAGTGACACCTGACCTGGAGGAACAGCTCTGATATTACCTCTCGTGTGTGTGTGTGTGTGTGTGTGTGTGTGTGTGTGTGTGTGGGAGAGAGAGAGAGCCGCAGTACAGGAGGTGCTGGTGCAAACGATGGCCTGGACGCCTGTGGATTGCAGTAGGATTCAATAATCGCAAAAAAGATTGGCTGCAATACAGACATGGACCATGCAGATGCAATGGACCCTCCCATTGCATCAGTGTTTTTATTTCAGAGAAATTAATAACCGTGACAGGATATGCTAATACGATGAATAGGCCATATACCATTAGCATAACCACACCAATTTCCAGAGTCTATCTGGGAATGAGCACATTTCACTTTCTCAAAACAATTAGCTGTTTCAGCTGTCAGGGCAAACATAATTAAGGCTAACGGCGTTATCAGCAAGCCGACCAAAAAGAAAAATAAAAAGTCTTTTTGTTGCAGGGGAAGAGTCTGCAGCTTCTGGTCTCGGCAGTACAGTCAGGATTCTATTCTCTCCCTTCCACTCTGTGCCGGCTTCAATAATGATGCGCTGTCCGGTACTTCAATTTCACTTTGTCTTTCCCCCCCTCTCCCTCCGCACGGACCCAGACCTGCACAGTCAGCACTCACAATGTAATGATCGGAACACACCCTGGGAATGCTTTCCACAATTACACAGAGCATGAAAGCCCCCGAGCAGCTCCCCTGCAACACTTAAAACAAACTACGTTAAAAAAAAAGGCAGCAACAACAAAAGAAAATTAACAAAAAAAAAAAAATCATGAAGCATTGGTTGAGTAATATGAGCTAATTGACCTGTTCGAGGCATCCTCTTCCCACACGTGGAGAGAGGAGAGGTATTGATCGAGCGCATCACACCATTTTTCACCTACGGAAGTGAAGTGACAGTGTTCCGAGGCCCTTTCCGCAATCACAACATTTTCGCAACCATTTTCACACATAGCGGTGGGTATTGCGGCTCCGTTATCTGCTGACAGGGAGTGGGTCTTACATGGTGAGGGTGAGCTGCCAAGGCTTACGGAGACATTATTGTCATACAGCAGACACTCTCATTTACAGCGACTTTTATAGGTTACAGTTTTTACATGTTATCCATTTATACAGCTGCATATTTACTGAGGCAATTCTGGGTTAAGCACCTAGCCCAAGCAGCAGTTTCCTGCTCCTTACCACTATGCCACCCTTGGAATTTGAGATGCCACTCCCGGGCGACAGAGCTGAGGAGCGCAGAAAACTCAGCAGCTCCCCCTCAACCGCATCCCTGACCACCTTGGCTGAATACTGTGGCCCAACCGGCAAACACCAAACTGCTACACAAACTGCCCACAGAATGCAAACCAACATAATTCAACATGCTCCATTACAGCAGAGTGGCCCATACATCAGCACACAACCAGCTGCCATTTGTCTGCATTACAAATCTATTTCCCATTATAAATACCCATCAGTCAATTAGACACGGTCTGAATCACCCATCTAACATGGATGGTCTAACTTAAATAATCTGCTCTCGTTGCTGTCTGAGCTGTTTGACTAATACCCCAGGTGATCAATACCTGATTCTCCACACAGCAGGAGAAAGATCCTATAATGACAGAAGGCTGGTCAAACAGAATTACACTGCCAATTAAACCTAATTATTTGATATCCTTAAAAACAGCAGCTAAATCAATCAGTGTGGAGAGATAACCCCTTCAGGCTGACTTGTATACAAATCAATTAAAAGCTACATATTGCTAAACCATGCCATAAATTACATTGCACACCATAACATTAAACAGAATGATCTAAGCTTTTAACGGACCTGTTTCCCTGGCTACAATAATGAAGATGCATATCCACATGTGACTGAAATATCCACCTAGGCAATAAGCAATTACAGAAATACCCCAAAATGAATTAGTCTGTGACTGCCCTGGTAGATTTGACAGAAAAGGCAATACAATGCCACATAGCAATAATGTTCTGTGTGATGCATAACTCCACTTGACTGATCAAGAAGCAAGGAGATCTGAAACATGCCAATAACTAAATTAACAATCACCCTCAAGGTTAAACGAGAAGAAACGGAAAGGGTGACATCACCTCTCAAGGTCCAGGCTGGTTAACACTCGTTAAAAGTTCTCTCTCCATCACTGCTGTGTGCCCTATTTCTAAGGGTAAATGCCTGTTTTACAATGTGTGCTGCCATGGCAGTGCTGAACACAGTGGGGAAACACCCAGTTCCGCTCGTCTGCTTTCTAGAGAGGATCCACAGGTTCAGACCGCGCGCATGCAGGACTCACTGGTTGAAGAGCACCCGGGACCGGACGATGAACTTGAAGATGTACTCCAGCGCCTTCATGGCCTTGAACAGCTGCTCCGTCAGCTTCTCCGCGTTGTCCACATAGTTCTTCAGCACCTTGGTCAGCTTCCTGGAGAGGGAACACGTCGCATAAAAGAGCGTTTTAACACACTACATACCGTAACAGCATTTACAACAGTTCCAGGATTTTAACATAGTATACCCAAACGACATTCTGTTCCCAGATTACCTGAGACTCCATACAACATGGTGAGACTCAACTCCCTTCACTGTCCAAACCTACCAGCACACTAAAACCCTTCCCTACTAAAAGCCCCCAGAGACACTTTTATGAGACCAAGATGGTGGAAAGCGTACGCTCCAGACAGAAAGTTCTGCCCTTACACACAGGAGCTGAAAGTCATTAGCCAGAGCAGGGAGGAGAGCAGGGCCTGTGGTTTCCCCGGTGACAGAGCAGCCTGTGCTGCCTCCTTGCTCATTGCTCACTCCTAATGTGCATCTTCCCAGCTCTATTTCACTGGTCGTTACTTCAGTCCCCCATTCCGCACTTAATGAGTAGACAGGTCATGATTGTCTGCTGGCTGAGGTTACCTTCAGTAAAGGCCTGGGCTATGATGCCAGGGCGGGAGGGTAGACGGGGGATGACTAAGCACCTTGCCGTACACATAACCTGGTTGCATGTTCAACCCATTTGATTTCCCATCTGATTTAAAAGCCAGGCTTCCAACGATTCCTCCCAGCCAAGGGCCCATTTGCATATTGCACAGTTAGAAAAAGAACGAGCAGTGCTTTCTCCAATAAGGCTTTCAGAGTAATTAACAAAATGTGCAGCATCAGAAGACCAAAACACCAACCAAGATCTCCTGAGACCCCCAATAAAGGATACAATAAAAGATTATTAAGGGAGCAAATATAGCAACAAAGCATGTAAACAATCAGAAACATCAAAGGGTCTATCCAGCCTTTTTTCTGCCTCCGATGAATGTAAATTAAATGATATATGCATTCCTTATTAAAGTCATGTAATAATTTGAGGTTTACAATTCACAGTAATTCTAGCAGTTTACAAAGTAAAAAAGTCTTGCTTTTGTTGTGAACAAAGACATCAGAGGTGTCCCTTAGGGTGTTATACAGACAGGTGCATGCTCTCGTTGCCTTGGTAACCAAACTCTGACCCTACAACCTTCACTCAACTTTTGCAGTGTGTGTGTGTCTGTGCGTGTGTATGTGCATGTGCATGTATGTGCGAGTATGTGCCTGTGTGTGCACATGCTACAAACTTTTCAATGTTCAAGATCAAGATCAAGATTCACTTTATTGTCCCACACTGTGGGAGATTTGGCTTGGGCTTCCACCCATGCTGCAATCCACATACATAAAGACAGGGTAAGACAGCTACAGGGAACAAGAAACATATCTAAGAACATAATAATCAAAAACATACAGTAAAAAAGACAGAGAAAAATATACACTGCTGTTAAATAGATAAACAGATAAATGAATAAATAAATAGATAAAACCTGTAATGCCAAAAAAGTACAGAGAGGCACTACAACTGGAAATTGGACATACTGATTCCATCCTTATTACATCTATTTAAATTTTTTTATTGAAGTAGGGATAAAAGAGTTTTTAAATCTATTCAAACGACAGCGTGGTATTTTAAACCTCCTCCCTGATGGCAGTAGCTGGTACTCAGTGTATAGCACATGAGATGAGTCGGTTATAATCTTGTTGGCTTGCCTTAACACAGCCTGCTCGTAGGTAGACTGCATGGGTAGGTGCTGTCTTACACCTATTATTATTATTCTAAGGCACATACCTGAGACTACTGTCTCATTATACCTTGGAGCGGATCTCTAACAACAACACTTACGTGTACGCGAGGGTGGCACTGAAATGCTTTCGAATGTAGGTCTCAAGGACAGGATTGAAGTGCTGAAACTTCCTGTCAGCAATGAGTCCAATTATGAACACCTGTCAAAGGAAGCGAGACGTGTTTACTGAATCCCAACAGCAGCTGCCAAGAACAGAGTATCCTACAAAAAAAGGCAAATATTTTCACAGGAGAGAAACCGAGACAAGAAAACGACAAGGTAATTTTAATTTAGTCAGAGGCGCTGAGGAGGCTGATGTAGGGTCTTCACTTATGGCGAATTTGCAGGACCAGCACTAATGTGAGCCCGAGAGAGCAGTAACAGCAAGCTGGCCACCCTGATAATAACACTGCTAAACTGATAATAGGGGGAATTATGCTCGTCTCTACTGTACGTTACACGCACAGATGCAATGAAGGCACTTGGAGAGTAGCTAGTACGGTAGCTGTACGTGTAAAATTATCTTAGCAATTACGCTGCACTGATTAAACTAGGCTTTAAGTCAGCTTGTACGATTTTCTCATATTTCCCCATTTTTAATGACACGCTGGTAAATTGAATGGGGAAAATAAAAATTACAGGGCTACGATTTTGCTGTAAATGCAACTTCAAAGACAGTCCTCAGAGGGAACTCAGATGAACTGTTTGGTTATCAAATTCAGTGAGTCTGTTTCACGAGCAACAGTCAACTAACATTGTCAAGGAGGCAAAATGAGGACACAAATGTCATATGTGGATTTTGAAAGGATGTCAAAAATGGGGAGGGGGGGTATCATTTTTCTCAGACTCAGGAAAGAAGTTCTTCGTTAGAATGGGATCTCAATCAGAGACAGGAAGAGGTAATTGAACAGATAAAAAGCACCAGTATATACATGTCAAAAGAGAAGAGAGAGGAGAAGAGAGAAGACATTGCAGGATTGGTAAGCAGTTAACATGGAGATGCAGGGAAGAGGTTGAGTTTCATTCAAGGACACCTAAATCTGTTCTATCATAAATTCTACACCTTGCAGTTATCATTTCACATGATGTGATTCTAGATACAAAAACTTTTACCTTCCCCAAAATGGAAAAATACAACATGAATGACACACACAAAGACACGCATACACACACAAAATCACAAACACACAAAAATACTCTGCATGCACTCACTTTTGGCACATCATCAGAATTCCTCAAAATAACCTCAAATGTACACAGCTGCATAGCTTTCACACATACATACTCATTATACATCATAAAAATATCCAGTGGCAATATTCCACTTCACTTTGGATGTTCTCCAACTGTTTGCAGTATACCACACATATTAGCAGATGTCCATGCCTGTCTTTCCCCTAGCCAACCAGATCCAGCTAATAAATTGCACTTTTGCACTAGCCACCAGGCATGGGCTTTGCAAAAATACTGCAGCCCTTTCCAAATTTTTAATGACATAAATGTAATGCCTCTTGGCACAACATTATGCCGCATAATATAATACATAAATGCAGTTAAGGCAAGCGTAGACATAACACCAACACTACCAACATGTGAAGTCACACCCAGATCCAGCTAATAAACTGAACTTTTGCACTAGGAGCCTGTGACAGGCTTCAGATAAATATGGTACCCACTCATTAATCACATGTAGTTCATGCCTCTTGGGGCAACACTAGTTCATGTAAAGTAATATGCAAATGCAACTAAGACATACGTATATATTACACACACACAGACACTACCTACAAGATATGAAGTAAACGTACACCACCAGGCCCTTCTCAGAAAGCCTGTCTCTGAACCCCAGGTGTGCTATTCAGAGAATTATTTCACGTCTCCAAGGAGATGGCAAGGAGAGAGGCTGTTAAAAGAGAGCACACTCTTACCAGGGCGTCAAACACCAGTGTGTCGAAGGTGTCGCTGTCAGAGTTCTCCATCATGATGTTGAAGAGGGCATCCAGGGTGTCTTGCAGAAACTAGAAAGACAGTGAGTCAGCACTTTAAAACCAGCTAGGGGTGGGAGGAAATAAGGACACCTTACCAGCACTTCACACAGACCCTTCTTCTGCTACACCAAAATATTTCGTTTTTAATGCAAAGTACTCGCATAGCCCATGACATTTGCAAAATGTTCCACTTTCATCGTTTGACAACATCCGAATAAAATTACGCCTGTTCTTTTTGCCTGCAGTACACTGGCTGGCTCCGTCTCGAAAACTTTTGTCATTCAAAGTAAAGCGTCATCTCAAAGAACAATCAGAAAGACTGACAGAGGGAGAAAAGCAGGTACAAACACAGGTACTCTGCAAGGAGGGCTGGAGAGACCATGAAAAACAGGACAGAAACTAACCGAAGAAGTAGCTCTGAAAAGTCAGGATGCATCAGCAGAGCTTCACTCAGCCTCAGATGCGATGGACTATTTCTGAATGTCAGACCTTTCAAAAATTGTTCTCCGTTGTCGGATTGAAATGTCTTTCAGAGCCATAATTCCTCCAGTGGAACAGTTAAATTAAATTGCATTATCCACATAGTACGCACGGTAATCTGGCACTCTTTCATAACTTACATATTCATTTTAGACACCTGGGTATATACTTTGGTTTACTAATGAAGCTGTTTGAGTAACTACACATAAAACACATATTGGCTATGATGAAGGAGTTCACTAACACTGTCCGTTCACTCTCCACTTGCCAACATAACATGGAAAAACTAAGAATGGAAAAGAGGGGGAAAAACGAAGGATGTAATCCTGCGTCGCTTTCAAGCGTCTGGTGTACTTTATATTCAGACTAGCAATATGCTTTTGGTCATTCCAGATTTAAAGCCTAATTAGAATTTTGGTTCAATTAATATTTCAAGCTTAAAGCCGAGGACATGTTCCCCTCAGAGTCAGAACAGCTCAGTTCACATAAAAAAAAAAACATTTTACATTCATGTTTCACAACAGGGTAAAGGTCTAAGCAGACTAAATGCCCCACAAGCTTCTATTTTACCAGAGCGGCGGTCCTTAGCACCTATTCAACAGAGGAGGACTCGTCTTTGCACATACTGACCTGACCACTGGGCTGCATGGAGCTTTAAGCACGAGTGCAGCCTGAATGGTTATCATGCTAGCTGCCGCTCGCGATTACCCTCGTGAACTCTGAGCAGAACATAGCCGCCTGCACTCTTTAACTTCAGAGCGCTGAAGGATGAAAACATCCGCAGGAAAATAAAATCTGCACGCGTGACAGCAGGTACTGGAAAGGAGACGCCAGGAGGTCTCTCGTTCTGGGCTGTGGCGCTAAGTAGACAGCCAAGGACATGCGACACCCCGCTCGCTTCTGCAAAGCCCTCTGGGATAGGTGGCCCTCGCACCATCTCACCTAGAGGTGGAGAGCGGCCATTCGTACAAGCTGGCTGGCACACGATCGCTTCAGCTGTGGGCGACTGGCTATGTCGGCTTACCACACGGCCCTGCTACAGGCGAGTTAATTCAAAGCATACTGAGTTAATTCCAGAGAACAGCCTGGTGAACTGCACTTTCGATAAAGGACCCCATCACCAGTGGGAGAGGTACACGTCGCTGAGCAGAACAGGAGCTTTAAGCTGAACACAGACATAATTAAACTCAGAGAGAGTGCAGTGAGGCCTTGTGCTTCTATGGCAACTAGTGGACACAGCTGCATTATTCAAACTATGTCCTCAGAAATGGTCGAATCTCATGCTCAGGGTCTGGACATAATAATTAACAACAGAAGTACGGCTCCCGAGTGGCTCAGTCGGTAAAAGCACTCGAGTGTAGACTGAACGCTATGGCCCCGGTTCGAACCCAACCGTGTCACTAGCCATGGAACACATTGGCTTTGTTCCACCGCAGATAGGGGTGAATACGTCGGCAGGGGCTTCGGTCCCATTAGCAACAGCGACCCCTGCTGGTCGATCAGGCACCTGTGGTCAAAGCTGCATATGAAATGTCTTCCTCCAACTCATCTCTGTGCTAGCTTGGCTTGTGGACCGCACTGCGCAAAGAAGCAGCGGCTGACATCATGTGTCTCGGAGGAGGGCACGTGCTTGTCCATGCCCTCCCGGATTGACAGTGGGGGTTGTGCAATGGGACCGAATGATAACAAATTGGACATTCCAGAATTCGAGGAATTGGCCATTCCAAATTGGGGAGAAAATGGAAAAAGGTGCGAAAAAAAATAACAGAAGTATGATGTAAGTCAGTCTTGCACAAGCTTCCGGAAGTCAGCACTTCTAGCCTCTGTGAAGTCTGACTAAGCCCAGTGGGATTTGGGTGTAGAGTTCCGTCAACAGATCAAAAAGAGAGAGAAAGGTGGAAATGAGTTGCAGACAAATTTCACATTGACAGTGTGAGGCCCTTTCCTCCCATACAGTTAGCAATGCATATAACAGTGCATGAAAACTCACAGTGGAAGACTTAGAGACCCTTAGAGTGTATAAGGTCAAGCCTGACAGTGCTAGATGCACTCTCGACTAAGGGCAAATCCTAGATGGTGTCAAAGGCCTGTTCCCACCATTAATCTTTCTTATATTCAATTTGCTCCACCACTGTTGGCTGCTGGACACTATCTGGGATCGAACCTGGGCTATAGGGCTCAGACTGCACTCGTAACAAGTGCTTTAGCTGACCAAGCCCCTTGGGAGCCCTTATATCCTTGTACCTTAGGTCTGTCTTGGAAAGGTTGGTAACTGCATGGAATCCAGGATGGAATCACAAACAAACCCTTGCCTGAGAGGGGCAGGTAGGAACAGATACACCCATTCCGACGAATCCATACTGCGGATATTGCGAAAAAGTTCTGGCGAGGGTGTCCTAAATAACCCTTCACCACTGGAAGACAAGATCCATCACGTTGTGGAGCGAAACACTATTTTCCAGAACGCAAGAATAAATCACTGTTCAATCAGAGTATTGCTACGGGGGGAGCTGCATTAGAATAATGAAGAAAAGGCGAAATGTCCTTTAGTCATTTAATGAAACAGCCATGCAGCCATACAAATTACACAGCCCGAAGGGGGGACAAATATTCTGTAGTTTTGTAACAGCTGAATAAAGAATTTATGCCGATCAATACTCACCATATGTAACCGCTAAAACGGCAAGCAAATTAAATGGGGTCCAATTGGCAGTGAATAACACAGTGTGAGAGGACATCCCTAAATCAGAGCTCCAAAGCGCTGCAGTCAAAATAAACCACTGGAGATTCACAAAGTAATAAAACAGCATTAAAAGAAATCAAGCAGGCTGAATTTTGAGTGAGCCCCACTCACTGATGGAATTAAAACTGGGGATAAAAATGATATGTCTACTTATATACATACATTTAGGTCTTCACAGGAAAATACCAGTGCCAAAGGGGAGGGGGTCAGGGTGGTGTTGGGGGTGGGGTGTCATGAGAAACTTGGGGAGGGGGACAAATGGGCCGTCACTGTCAATAAATACAAACAGGAACACAAATTCCTGTGCACCACTCAGAGTCAGGGAGAGAGAGACAGGTCTGATCCAAAACCATTTTTGAAAGCAGAGCTTCAGTGGATATCTATATCAATCTCTATCTTTTCCCCGCACTCACCCCCCCCCCCCCTCACACACACACACACACACACACACACACACACGCACACGCACACGCACACGCACACGCACACACACACACACAGCATACAGAGTCTTATGAATTATTCACTGCCCTGTTGCAACATCCAAGCCAGGCAAAGAAGGAAAGCTTTTGTTCTACATAACATCTCACTGCTGCGCCTTCCCATACAGCCATACAGTAAGCTGTTCAATGCAGAAGGCAGCAACTCATTAATCTCTGGAGAGTATGGCCATTTTAAAAAGCATATGAAAAATGAATCTGAGATTTCAGGGGCCTGAAAATAAATCAAATTTTTTTCCCCTCTTTAATCAAGATGTGATGTGTGACATTTTTAATTGGAGGGGAAAAGTTTTCAAATGGTTTCATTTTTTTTCTTAAACTTTCTTAAATCCAAGCTTGTGCCAAGATTCTGAATTCGAAGCTACCGCTGAAGCTGGTGGACACGCGTCAGTGGCCGGTAATGCAGTCACCCCCCACCAAAGTCCACAGGGATAAAAAAATGACTGATTCCACCATCCACTCCAACACAGCTGACTGAGGCTAGCTCCCAGCCTATGGCCAGCAATATGAGCTTAGTGCTCCAGCTCTGAGGCCCATAGCATTTCAAACCATTTCTCTAAACACCCAGGGCCACATTAATAATTCACTTACTTTTTATGTAGCTACTAAAAGACAAGTAGTTACATGAATATACTATGTTCCTGGCTTTTAATTTAATTTTTGAAATATGTACACATCTCAGTATCAAAATATATTGAATATAAATAGAAGTTATTTGCAAATATGAGCATTTCAGCTGATCTAAACCGTTCACAGTTCTGCTAGTTGTTGGAGCTGTCTGGAGAAAAGCATTTTGATTGGTTCAGATTGGTGAAAGACAGAACATGGTAGCTCCATCCACTAGGAGGATCATGATGTCTTACTCTCCCATTAGTTACAGTCTGACAATTTATTCACCACTCTTTTTTTTACCATTCACACTGCTTGTATTTGGAACATATTCAGCTGCATTCGCCAGTTCAAGTTTCCGCAGGTAAAGGATACATCAGGCAGTAGCTATGACTGACCCGTACCCGATGTAGCACAGAATCTACTAGGATTCTTGAAGGTTTGGATTTAATAAATAGTCAAGGAAAACTGTCACAAAAAGTACAACCAAAAAGAAAGTCTGTCCTCCCCTCAGACCACAACACAAATACAGATACTGTGATGTTTGTGATTTGTGCTTTAGAACTGAGGCCAAATCAGTATTTATGTCACGTCCCCAGATCCCTAAAACTGCAAACATCATTAGATTCCTTCAGCAAGAGTTCAGACTGGGGAAAAAAATCTTGAGACACTACTTTGTTTGGAATAATTGATCAGAAAGGAAACTCAGACGAAACAGAAATCAATCACTTGGCGATGACGGCCACTGCAAACCCCCCCAACTACATCAGTAAGTCCCTTTCATTTTTTCTAGCCAGGGGGCTTGCCAAATTGAGCTCTCATTCTTTTAAAATACGGACTAAGCTTCTACGCTAGAAATAGAGTTCCTCACAGATTACAGACAGATTGTTGATAAGTACCAAAGTCAAAGAAAATCTGTTCAGTACAAGACCTGAAATCACAGAAAGGTGACAGGTAAATCTATGGCCATTCCAGCTCCATTACCTTTTTTAGAAATAGAAACTAGATGTCAGGTAAGAATGAATTCTAAACAAACAGCCAAGTTTCCATCAGTTTGGAGCTCCTGCCCAATCACGGTCAGGCTTTTCTTGTGGATGAACGCAGAGAAGAGAAGCTGGTTGGCTGGTTGATGTTGGGGGACAAAGGACTCTCACCTTGACCACCTCGCCTCCATCCACCTTCATCAGCTGCCTCAGGTTCTGCTGCAGCAGGCTAGTGTTGGAACGCCACTTCAGCAAACCCAGAAGGTCCACTGCAGGACCGGACCAGACCGGATCAGTCCGGGTCACATGAGACAAGGGGGAAAACACAGGGAGATTGCAGAGTTAGCATGAGACCATCTCTCTTCACGGCAGAAGCACTGCAACCGCACCAAATGAGACCGATGAGGTTACCAAATCATCTTTGGATTGTTCTCCACATCATATTTTTTCTCCTAATGATGCTGATGCTAGAAAACTTCAAAATTCTGACTGTGTGTATGTGCACGTGTGTGTGTGTGTGTGTGTGTGTGTGTGTGAGAGAGAGAGAGAGAGAGAGAGAGAGAGAGAAAGAGCAAAAAGGGAGCAGGGAGGTTTAAAAACTGATCTCTCTGTGATCACAGATTCACCTGTAGATGAACCAGGAACATAAACCAGGAACTCCAAGCACAGCTTTTCCAGCATGGTCATGGTTGGTTAGCATTTCGCCATTAGCAGTCACATCAGACAATTTATAACAACTGGTATCTGCACCGTGACCCATGATATATAATCTTAAATTACATTAAGTTAGCGTGGCTACCCTCCGAAAAAAAATAAAAAGATTCCCATAATTTATGAAGTCACTTCATGTAATAGACTGCAGTGCATCAATCAAATCTATATTGGGAAAGAAACATAGTTCCCCAGACGTACTCAAACGGTGCCCCCCAGGGAGAGGAAGAGCAGGCACTGATTTATTCAAAGCACAACACTGCTCCTACCACCATCTTCACTGAGCAAGGATGGACTGTGCCCTGTATCCCCGATGGTTTTATTCTGGCGGAAAGCAAACACGTTTGGCGGAAGACACCCTGTTTAGTTTTGCTCTGTAAACAGCTCTCAGTGAATGAAAACGGGTCAGGGATGAGCTGCAGAGGATGGTCTGTCGCATTCTCTCTTTGGGCCGTTTTACAATCACAGACACTCACTCACACGTACACGCACGTGCACACACGCGCACGCACACACACACGCACGCACACACACACACACACACACACACACGCGCACGCGCACACACACACACACACACACACACACACACACACACTCGCACGTACACGGACACACGCACACACACATATATGTATACACACAACCACACACTCATATGCATATATGTCAACACATACACTCATCTTCACATAGAACTGCACACAGAACTGCACACATATGCATACATCCACAAACACACAGACACAATCACACACACAATGCATGTGTGCATGTACAGACAGACACACACACCCACACTAACATACACAAAATCCCACACATATGCACATACACACGCACACACACAACACACAAAATATTGTATATATACACTTCCCACTTCGGCTCCCTGTTTCTCACAGAGATAATAAACAATCCAGTCAGTATGATGGATGCCCATCTTCTGCGGCTCTGACACACCATCAAAGTTCAGTCACCAGCCCTTATCTAAAACGGCCTGGGATTTTTTAAACCTTTACCTCAGCCCTGGCAAGACAAATGAAATCAAAGCTAAATAAATAATAAACCATCAGAGGGGGAGCAATGGGACAGGAGGAGGAGACTGTCCCCTGGGCACACAGAGAAGGGGAGGTCCTCTTTCCCTAGGGGAAACACAGGCACAGGGCCCCTGTTCTCCTATTTCATCCTGTTTCTGTGGATACTAAAAAGATCTGGAGTCAGGCAGCAGGGCTCACAATCTCTGTCTCTCTCCCCATCTTCCTCTTTCCCTCCTGCTCTTTCTTGTTTTCTTTAACTCTTTAATACTCCCCTTCCTGTCTACCTCTCTCTCCTCCTCCTCTGTCTCTTTTGCCATCTTTTTCTCCCCTCATATCTTCCTCTACCTCACTCCCTTTCTTTCTCTTTCTCTCACACTCCCTTCTCCACTCTCTCTCTTTCTCTCTACCCCTCTCTCTCTCTCCCTCGCTCTCTCACTCCCTACTCGTCTCCCTTTCTCTCTCCCCCTCTTTAGAGGAAAGAGTCCTCCACTTAGCATCAGCCATCTTCATTTCCCTGTCGTTATCCTGACGTGGCCCCCTTTTTTCTCCAGGTACGATGATGCAGTCAGGGATCAGCGAGAGCACTTAAAGACTGGCAGCAGGCGTACACAAGTGACCCTGGGGGTCAGCAAATTGCATCTGCCCACATCCGACTTTTAAGAAAAACAGGCCCGATGAAACCAAATGAACGTTTAAATCAATGTTCAACTAATTTAGCCCCGCAATCCATCTCGTGCTACGTGGATTAGGCGAGGACTTCAGAGTGCTCCGTAGGCTAGTCTGCACAGCCCAGAACTGGTTCAAGGAAGTCAAAGCCATCTCCTCCTTGCCTCGTTCCCCTGTAAGTCCTCCTCCGGTATTTAGTCAAATGAGAGTCATGCTGACTGGAGGCGGGAGAAGACAGGTTAGCACCAAAGGCAGAGTGCGCTGAGGGAAGGGGTGGGGATAAGCACACATACAGCACATCTTGAAGAAGGGGCCAGGAGGGTGGCGCAGGAGGTATGGAGACCTGAGCTGCCTCGTCTGGGTCCCCCACTTCAATCACCTGGTGTGTAGGAGCCCTGCTCCCCCATCACTTCCCGCCAGGCTTGCCCCGTGAAATGGCGCTGCCTTGGGTCGTGATTAAACGTCTCCGCCAAAGCCGCCCTTGATCCCGGAATGGCGCAAAGTTAATTTTTTTCAAATGACTGATTTCCCTCCACTCCCCCCCACCTTTCTCATGGAGCTCATGTTCCAAAATGGCCTGACAGGCTAAATGCCAAGGTGAGTACATTTACATAACATTACAGTAACTGTCTAAATGTTAATTATGTGAACGTGCACCTGCAAACAAACAAACACACACACACACACACACACACACACACACACATACACACACATACACACACACACACAACAAGATGTATATACATACAGAGAAGCAAATATTTATACACACACACACACACACACACACACACTGTTTAAGTTGCCCATCATCACCGTGCACGTGTGCGGCATCAATCAGCTTAATAAAAGGTGCAGTTTATTTTGTGTGAAGGAATTGTGGACTCAATGTTCATATTTGGACCAATGGCAGAAGTTTTTCCAACATATCCATTACCTTGGAGACGTGGCCCAAAGTAATACTGTGAACACAGGGTTTTGACGGACTGTGTAAAACGCACAGTCAGGGAGAGGGGAAGGCTGTCAGAGCTTGTCGTCATGGGAACACAGCACACACATGAACCAGAACAGGGTGATTATGTGCGGCAAGGAAAAAGTCTCACTTTAAGAGGCCGTTTTTCCCGCGCCCTAATAAAAAGCCAGGGAGTCTCATGTCATCAGAGATGGATGTGTCCTGCCAGTCTTTATTAAAAGAAATCAAATCTTTCCAGGAGATCTGGCGGTGCATGAGAGTCCCCTTCTGTTTAATCAAAGTTTTATGTAGTGATGAGACGGGCCGAGTCCCTGACAGCCAACTGTCAGCTCACAAATTACCATCACAAAGTGCAGTGTAAATATCAATGCTTTACGCGCTCACGGGCCCGGGCCTTGCAAGGGTTTCTGGAAAACGCAAACACCATCAGCATCCCTCACCCACGTCAAACGGCAAAAGCCCCCAGATCATTCTCCCCTCTTCCCCCCCTCTCCCCGTCTTTCCACAGATCCTCCTCTCACAAGCTGCCTTTTGCACCAATAGCCAAAGGCCTACGTTGCACATGTAACCTAACATCGACAGCATCACCTGGCCTAATTAATTTGGCAAGCAGACGATAAGTCATTCTGCCATAGACTAAAAAAAAAAAAATTACAGTGGGAAAACCCCCAGCAGTAACGCAGGCTGACTGAAACATGTAAAGGTTCACAGACTCAGTATGCGATTAGGTTCTCTGTGAGGAGGAAGGGAGCGTGGGTTTACAAGACAAGAACCAGCTTCCTCAGAGAGGCCATGCATGCGCGTGATGTTAAACTTCCACGGGGCAGATAGCGGGCAAGGCCGGGTCGGCAATCCTCAGTGACCTCATTACAGGGGCTTTTCACCGTGCCGCGGTGTGTCTCTTTGAAGACAAAGACGCAACAGCAACAGTGAGAAATACATATTAATGAAACCCTGTACCTGCAAACACAGACAACATGAACGCGCAATACCGGGGGTCAGAGAAGCACTGATATCAGCACTAGTGCTAACAGTTTGCAGCACCGAAATCAAACTCGGCTGTCTTAGTATGCGGTGACTAGGTGAAGAATTCCTCCATCTCACCATCGCCGCAGTCTGTGAGGTAAACACTTTTTGGGATCTCCTGCTCCTCCTAAGGTGGAAGTGGGATGAATTATTTGCAGATCTACTTGTGAACAGTGATACCTGTACTTCCCATTTCTGCTAATAGCTGCTTTAGTGGGCCTTTTTTTATTCTTTTTTTTTTTTTTTTTACTGCAGATTTAATGTACCAGAGACTATTGGATGTAGAGTTTATCTCCCCAAGGTGATTTATGACAAATTAGAGATTTGGGAGGGGGGGTTATTTCCTATTGCTTAATTCCACTATGAACTCCCCAGACTTTGGAATAAACAAACTTAACGCTGATCCTTTCAAAGCTGTCCAGTGCCATGGGAAAGGAAAGGCATGGTGGCTGAAGCAGGTCTGTGAATTCAAGACCCCGGCTTTCACAGCGGCTCCCTCTCAGAGCAATCCGAGAAAGAGGCTTCTGCACGCCGCATACAGTATGTGACCGGACTGTAATGCGCTCTTACCTACAGGAATATTGATTCCTTTCCACGCTTCCCAAAGACCATTTGTGTTGTTCCACTCAACCATTCAAAAATCATCTTTTCTGTGTCACTGTGAATCAAGAAATTAAATACTATTCTTTCAGGGTGCATTTTTTTTTTTTTTTTTTTTGCTTTTGTGAGCCGATGAAAGCCTCGGGTCAGTAATACAATTAACTTCTTAATTTAGTTGATGTCAAGGTTCAGCGAAAGCGCTTTCACCCGATATGACGTTTGCCCCCCCACCCAGACAGCTGTTCTCCATATTGCCACCCCCCCCCTCTTTAGTTCCTGTTGTAGGGACCGGGTGACATGCTGTCAGCGGAGCTCGAGCAATCAAACACACGAAAAGAAACAGAAAGACCCTGTCATTTCCATTCATTTCTCAACTGAAAGTACTTCTTTCAGGTTGGTAATTCACTCTCGCTAAGTCCCGACATGGACAAAGGGGGGGGTTGCATGGTTGGAGTTTCCAGGGCACCTGATAAGAGGTGAAATGCGGGTTAGCCGCGGCACCCCATCTCGTGGGGTCACACTCCATGTTATCGCTGGATGTGGGAAAAGAGTAATCCCTCCCTTTTTTCCAGAGCACAGCTCTTTCACTTCCCTCGCTTTTTTACCCCGGTGCCGCAAGCTTTCCAACACCGGAAATGAACAGGGTGCACGGGGTCACCCCAGCGGTGCAGAGACCCGGGAGTTTTAAGTGCCTCTAAATACGTGGGGGTGCAAGGGGGTCGAACGCCTTTATCTGGCAACCCGCAGCAACAAAAATGGGATTTCCTTGGCCTAATAAGCACTGCATTTTCAACCCTGGGAAATAAAGCCTGACATGTGAAATGGAAGGTGGAAAAGCTCTTCTCCCTTTGGTGCAACAGCCTGTAACTAGCTGATTATGGGGGGGAAGAGGGCGTACCATTCTGGGTGAGCTTGGTAGAGCACACCAGCGTGGAGATCTGGAAGGAGTCCTTGCTGATGGTGCAGCTGGCCAGGTTCTGGGTGCTCTTCCCTGTGGTGGAGTAGCCCTTCTCCTCCAGCTCCAGCTTGGTGGCCGGCAGGTTCAGGTAGTGGGAGGAGTCCTCTAATTTCTTGGCTTCTGCCTGTGAACATTTCAGGGAGATGGGGGGGTCCAGTGTGGATGCCCGTTAAAATCTACCAACAAGATGGATTCTACAGGATCCACAATGATACATTACAGCCAGGCTGTTTAAGAAAATACTATGAAAATTACAGCATGCATAAATATCTGCAAAAAACCTATGCACGTTACCAGCTCAAACAGTTTGCAATGCTTTCATGATCGACCACATAAAAATTAGCATTTATTGTTAGTGGTAGTAGTAGTATTACTATTAGTATTGGTATTGTTAAATAATAATAATAACAGTATTACAATGCATATGCAAACACACACATGCATGCAAACTAGAACCTCACAGCTTCTAGTATCCCTTTGATAACTAGTTCCTCTTTAACCATTGTAACATGGCATCAAAGGCTGTAGAAATTTTACTTGATTGCAGTGCGGATTCAGGGGGAATAACCAGAAGTACAGTGGCCAGGCAGAGCGGTATCCAATCAGCAGTGTGCACAGAGCGTTTAGTGCGGGGGCTTTTCGGGCTCGGCTCACTCTCATTCTCATTTCGCTCATGTTCACAGTGCAGCACGGAGAACCGCAGCGGGCTGAGGTAGGGACTGTGGATATTACCTTGTACACAATGAGATCGTGCTCTCCGTCCCTCAGCGTCGTTCCATCGTACCTCATCAGCTTCACGAACGACAGGGCGAATATTTTCTCCGATTTGTCTTTGGCTGTAAGGGGGGTGGGGGGGTGGGGGAGGGAGACAAACAGATGGCCGCTGTCAGAATCCGCGGCACACCCCATCAGCGTCTCTCACCCGGCGTGTCACAGACCGGGAGCGCTGGGAGGCCGCGGCCCGCAATTACAGCACAACTCTCACATGTCGGCTTCAACACTTCGGCCTCGCGAACAAGACCACGGGGGTGTGCTGCAGCTCGACAAACAAGCCGCTCTGAGGCAAAAGGGCAGAGCGCTAAAGCCGCCGGGGAGGGCCAAAACACACTACTAGAAACGCAGGCCACGTATTGCCACACGGAGTCACCTTTTTTTTTGTTATTGTCCCTCATTTGTAGGGAGCACTGGCACCCTGGGTAATGCTCCCTACCAATGATGCTTGTCTTGGGAGGAGCCGGGATTCCTGGAGAGGCTGGAGACTGCCTCTCACAGCACTGCTGCTGCCAATGAGTTCAGCATGGGCCGTCCTAGGACAGTGCTTTCCTCCCGGCTTCCCCAGTGTGTGACGCCAAGGAAAGCCGGCTCGCTCTGGGGAAGACTTCAGAATAACGGCAGCGTTCCATCGGGATTGCTCCTGACCGATCTACCCGCACTTACGCGGACGCCAAATCAAAACCGACAGCGCCTTTGTCAGGCGACAAATGCTATAGTCCAGCTCACTGGGAGCACGCAATTCCAAACCCAAATCCAAATCAGATCAAATCTAAATTAAAAGGCTTTTTTGTGCTCAAGGGACTGGGGCAACTGCGCTGTTGGAATAATATAGTTGGGTAAAATGGCAGGTCTGATGGAGGCGCACAAGGAGAGAGAAATGCATGTGCGCACATGCACATACACACATGCACACACACATGCACACTCATGCGCACGCGCGCACACACGCACACCCCTACCCCAGGATGCAGTCGTCAGGGAGCAGAACAAGCGGGCCGCTGAGTTACGGGCTCGGCCCGCCAACCCACCGAGCCAGACGCAGGCGCATGCATCACACGCACAGATCAACAAGCCGGAATTTACGCGCACGGGGATGCGATTCATCTGGGCATCTCACGCCATCCGCACGCATAAATCCCCACCGCCAGCGCACCGCCTGAAGCTGGCAGTGAATAACTGTCCTGCTCATGGGCGAAGGAAGAGGTGAGAGACAGGACGAAGGCGGAACTCTGGCGTTTAGGTCGAGAGCATTTTCGGAGTCCTGTGAATCCCCCCACTCCCCTCCGCAGCTGCAAAGGCTGACTGGTCCATTAGAGCCGACTGTGTTCAGGCGTCCCACACACTCACACCCTGGAATAGGGATGCTGCCATCTTTTATGCAGGTTTCTTTATAGTTCAAGTGCTTGCCACCCCCTTACAGAGGTATGGCAGCAAATATCAATGGTCAAAACCTGACTCCAACATTCCTTGGGTTTTGGGGGGGTTGGGAAAGACACAGAAGAAAGACCGAGGAGGGCAGAAAGGTGCAAGCCCTCCCTTTGCCATAGAGCATAAAAATTCCCCAACTTTCGCAGATGCACTTCATAAGTCACTTGGCACAAGAGTGTCTGCTAAATGACAATAATGTAATAATGTAATGTAATAATGTTTCATGTAATACTGTAACACGCTACGCTGCTACGATATGGATGGGTTGAGCATAGATGTGATAAATAAATAATGAAAATGAGCAGTTTTACTATGCACCAGATGGGGCGACACCTCACTCCCCAAAGTTCAGCACCAGTTGGCGATATTCAGAGACGGACTCGGCGGGGGAAAGACCAGCCGGGAGGAGGCGCCCATACCCAGGCTTTTATCTGCTGTATCTGCTTACCGCTCCAGAAGGAATGGGTTTGATTACTCGACTCGAAGGAGGACACAAACATAATTCATCGGGATTACAGACCCCCTAATTATTCCCATTTACCTTTCCTTTCCAATCACTGAGGATGTAAATACCAGAGCACCAGCACTAGCCGAGCCCGGCTTTTCACAACACCGTTAAGCATGAATCAGTTTTGCTCTTCTTAGAGCCTATAACTGGGAAAGGAAGACAGAGGCACACAGTTCACTTTGAAGCAAAACCTCTCACCTCTGAAAGTCCAGGCTATTCAGCCCTCTCTCCGACAACAGACTCTTGTACTGCAAACGTAGCATTGTGCTCTTTGTCACAGCCCGAGAAAAAGAGGTGGAAAAGATGGGCAAGCAAGCTCTAACTGGTAGCAGAGGCTATGGTATGCTTGAGGAGCATTTAAGATCACTACAGATCTGATACAACTTCCGCAATCTGCGGAAAGAGGGAAACCAAACCTGACATGTTAACGCTTCAGGTGGGTTAACAGCAACACCATCCCCAGCCGTTAAAAAGAATAAAGGTCACAAGGCATTAACAAGGCTAGCAGCTAGCAGTTTAATGCCGATCCCCAGCACCCGGAGAGATCCATACTGGTCCACCGACTCTGAAACATGAGAGACGTTATGGCAGAAAAAAAAAAGCCTGATGAGTTGATGCCACTGACCCATCTCCAGCTAGAAGGCTAAAGCCGACACAAGGCAGCCGGCAAGCTCTACACCGGTCCTGCCGGCGCATGGAGGGCCATCTTTCGACACAGTCATTTTCACTGATGTCGCGTCCATCCGCCCCCGCCGTCTGCGCTAATTGATTGTTTTGCACGCGCCATCCCACAGCTCCCGCCTGCGCTCTTCCTGGCTATGCCGCAGCGCCATGTGGTGGGCAGATGGAGCGCGCACCACGCCAGCGCGGGGTTCCCTGCCCTCGCCGCGGTAACAAACACACCGCACACACCGCCACCGGCAGTCAGACTCGATCCTCACCCCGTGAATCATCCTTCCCCAGCCAGGCCTCCGTGCTCTCTCCGGCCCAGCACGAATCTCTGAGCCTCTGCTGACTTATAGCCACTTTACGGAGGGAAGCTCTGTTTCTCAGTATAAAGCGACAGGCTGAGAAGTGTAAATCATGTTTCGCTTCTTTGTTTCATTTCAGAAGATGCATCTTCCTCTCTCGGATGACTTGCAAGCTTTTGTTATGACAGATACGATTCATCGGAACGCTGCAGGTGGCGTTCTGCCCGATGCTACTACTAAGTGGGTGCAGTTTTACTCACAGTCTTGGGACGACCTGTGGCGGAAGGTAAAGCGCAGGTGGCTGCGGTTGACGTCCTCAATGGGAATGGCCACCTGGGACGGGAGAAAGAGCAGGAGTGAGCTAGACCGGGCCTCACCGACACTGAAGACACACACACATACACACATGCAGGCAGGCAGATGCAGACGCAAACGGACAGGGACAGACAGACGGAGACTGACAGAGGCCGACAGAGGCCGACAGGGGCCGACAGGGACAGACAGGGGCCGACAGGGACACAGCCACACACGCAAAACTGTGACAGCCAACGAGAACCCCAGGATCTTTCTGCCCTACAAGCTAGCATCTTATTAAAGAAGACAATCATTAGCAGGTGGATAATTACAGGGCCTCCACTGCCAGCTCACCCAAGCATTGAGAGGGAAAGGAAAATAAGTGAGATAATTCTGCTTTTCGTTCGCTGAATAAAATGTATGAGTGGTTGCCTCTGTTGGGTAACAGACATTATTAGTCATTTCCAGGTGCAGGTCTAAGCTGAACTCTGGCTTGCCTGCAACTCCCTCATCGCAGTCCGTGTGCAAACATAACCAGGTTTGAGCCTGGCAGACCATCATTCCAGCTCTATAAAATCTTATAAATTCTGGACGTCTTCCATTTATTCTGCCTAAGTGCAGCCCTGAACATCCACTGATTCCCAATGCACTGCCGTGAGCTGACATGAAACAGCCCAAGCGGTCAGCAATATTAACAGCTGCCTGTAGCAAATATCTCATGAGCCGTGTTGATTAAAGTGAGGAGATTCAGTGCTCTCACTCTTGTAAACAGCGGCATGCAGACACCGCTTGGAAGTGGGAGGGGTGCTCACCTTGATGGTTTCAAACCAACGAGGCTGTTTGACTTGATAGTAGATCACTGATTTGTACTCCAAGATACCTTCATCTCCTGCACCAGGGAAAATCACATTCTGGAGAAAAGAGAAGAGATAACAGTTTATAAAACACTCTTTGGATTACCCATCTCAGAGGACTGATTAGCTTTGCGCATACTTTAAATCCACCGTGTGAGGCTGCGTGTCACACCGGATTATGAGCACTTCATACACACGGAGGTTCAACAATCCAAAATATAACTCAACGTGACATGAGCAGGAACTGAACCCACTGGCTGAACTGATCATCGGTCATTTCTCAAGTGTCTCTGGGGGGGCTCAGCGGGGACCTAATGACGCGCCTCTCCAGTTAAAGATCACTAATCCGTGAGCATCGTTCCGTCCGCCATCAATCACCACATGGCATTTTGAAATTAGAGAGAGATGAAGGAATTAAAAATTTAAGGAAAAGGGCCCCGTCTCACCTCCTGTCCAACAGCGTCCGCGGGTCAGCACAGAGGACCCCGTCGGGTCCTGCAGCCCAAACAAGCAATTAGCTTCTCCCCCGCGGATCCCCCCCTGGCGGGGGGTCGGGGACCTCTGTGTAAAACCGCATGGCCTCCCAAGGGGGCTGACACGCCTGCGTGGCTCTCAATCAATCAATCAAGCCGCCCCCGCCTCCCCCTCCCCCTCCCCTCATCTCCCGCCATGCCACACACACCCCTCCCCCCTGTGGCTCCTTCCTTTTAGCCACACCGTCACACTCAGGTGCTAACGGCTTCTGACACGTTGCAATTATGAGAAATAACAAGGAGGACGTCCTGGGCACCAGCGTAGCCAGGAGCGGCTGTGGAGGAGTGCAGCGTTTTTTGGGGGGACGATTTGTGGCAGGTGAGTCAATCGGAGACAGGGTGTGGGTGGGGGGCATTTCGGCTGGACCATGGCTCCGGGCAAAAGCGCGCAGTGTGCGAAGCGCATGGCCGTTTGTCATGTTGACAGTACGCTCTCCTCTCTGCTCCCGCCCCTGCCCTTCTTCGATCAGACAGCGGAGGGGGTGGAGGGTGTTCTCATATGCAATATCGGCGTCTGTTCTGCCGCCAGACATCACCGGGAGCACTGAAACAGAGGCTCTGCTTCCTCATTGCCTTCTTTCATCTAATCACACTTAGGGCTGGGCGATATAGCCATCACGATATATCGAATAGCTATTTTTAGCACAATAACAGCTATCCCCAGTATGTGCCGTTAGGTTTCTTCCCGTATTTTTTCCCTTTAGTCATACCTGATGCGGGAGCACACCTCCAAAGTTCAGTGAAATGCTTCCGGGGCAGAAAAATATCACTTGTATCTATATGTCGGTTATCTTACCTATTAGCTTTGAAAAACATTATAGCATATGTTTTCACTCTTTATCTTTGTAGCTAGGGCTGTATTGAATGCCATTTTTTGCCATTTGAATTTCAGCCAACCTTTTTCAAACAAAGCTTCGAATGTCTGAGACGTGACGTCATCGTTTTGGCCTGTTTCGGCAGTGTGCAAGTGACCAAATGAATGTAACAAACAGTTCTGTCTACAAAAGTTCAACCAGCATTTGCTTTAGTGTACGGAATTATTCCTGTGCGATTTCATGACACAATTCATTCCGTAAACTGCTGACTCACAGAATGTATTGGACCAAAGCCCTTCCGTGCACATCATACCTTCAGTGACATTGCCTATGAACATAATTAATTTTGTACTGAAGCAAAACACTGATGTCTACGAAAGTTCAAGCCGCCTTTGCTTTTGTGGACGGAATGCCTTCTGTAACGGAGTATGTTGTGCTAAATCCCTTTCGTGCACATCATACTTTCAGTAATATAGCAAAACAGTTAAGTGGACAAAATGAACACTCGATGGTACAGAATGATGATAGTATAGCGCATTCTGCATTCCGTGCCACAACAGCATAAATGCTGGCCTAGGACATCTATTACGTGGACAGAATTACTTTCGTCTACAAAATCACAAAATTTTGTGGACAAAATGCGTTACGATGTTACATGGTTTTGTAATGAATTTATGCATTGCATAGCATAGAAGGCATTCTGGCTATGAAAAAAGCTCTGTTACACTTGGCGCCCCACAGTTTTTTGACAAAATTGTTTATGTTAAATGAAAGTAAAAAGTTGGTCACTTTAACATCTAAATTTCTTGTATTACAGTAGCTTAAAACTGTAACTGAGGACCCATCCTAATAATCGAATGCTTAATTTCACAATCGAACGCCAATTCAATGGACGAAGCTTCAACGCTTCGAATTTTTCAGTACAGCCCTATTTGTAGCCATGTGTTTCCATCTACCACATTGAAGAAGCATAGTGTTGTTGCTGTGATATCAACATTGAATAGATACGAGTGGCGTGTTTCCCCCGGAACCATTTCGGATGGCCTCAGAAAACTGGTGATGTGCGATGGCTATATTGCCCAGCCCTAATCACAAACCTGTTTGGTTCTGCTGAAACAGACATTTGCACGGGGGTGGTTTTTCATAAAAAGCTACTAACGTAGTCTGCCCCTGACATCAAGCAGTAGCAGGCATCTCTGTCTGCAGTGCTGGAGACCTGAGTCCTCAGCCGTAGGAGAGGATCTGTGCTGTCTGTGTGTCCTGAGGGTGTGAAAAATGATCTTGCGTTTATGTGGGCCAAAGGCCACCACTGCATTGGCTGGACAAGTCCACAACACATCGGTTTTCTATTTCTTACCTTTTTAAACAACAAATAAGACCCTGATCTTGGGAGAATAAATAAATTCCAAACATCTACATTTCACAACGTCAATCTTATAACCACAATGGCACTTTGTCCTTAATTTTGAGTAAGAACTTATTTTCCTCACTCTCACACAATATTTTCATTTATTACAGTGACTGCCAAGTTTATTACAAAGAAAAAAACACCTGTTAAGGACAATAAGGACTGGATTGAATTTGGGCAGTCTGGATGATGAGTGACAAGCAATTTGATAAATTTGACTCTTCAAGATTGCTGAATTTTACAGGAACACACCCTTAACAACCAAAGCACAAACTGATCACCATCCACCGTGTCGCATCTTCATTTATGCCGTACATCTAGGATCCCCTCCAAAACCTGAAGCATACAGCAGCGAAAAATTACAGGCGACAAATGAAGCTTTTGTCCCGGCCTGTGACAAAGTGTGTAATTGAAACAGCTGAGTCTGATGGCACTGTGAGCTGGGCGCGATCCCAGACACAATCAGATCACAGACTCGCAGATCACAGACTTGCACCACCATCTGAGCAGGAAAAAAAAAAACCTCATGATCACAGCCAAGGATGGGGGGTTGGGGAGGGTGGGGTGTCATCTCCAGAACAATGGGCTTCTTCTCATCATCCATTCTCTTAGCCGACAGCCGACTTGCATGTATCACATTTTACATAGCGTGCGCTTATGCAGCCGGACACCTATCGACTACAGTCAGATGGAGCAACTTCATTAAGCGCACGACAGGAGCGTCCCTCCCCAGATCGCCATCCTTCAAGCTGCAAATTCCACCCCCCTCGCCGTCAAGCCGCACTACTACCAAGCTCTCGTGCCGGTGCCGATTCAGATTAAGGCGTGTACAGACAGAACGTCACAAAGGAGTAAGCTTTTTCGGTGGAAAGCTTCTCTCTTTAAGCACTTTCTGAAGAACCTGATAGATTGGGGAGGATAAAAGAAAAAAAAAAAAAAACAAACAAGGGGGCGAGACAGCAATTCTAATCATGCCGACATGGAAGGCAGTTACAACTCTCTCCTCTAAACTGGGCGGAATGGCTGACCCCTGGTCTGATAATCAGTGAGCGGATCAATCACAATCAGGCTGCGACACGGCGCTTCCTTCCCCCAGCCTCCAATCACGGCACGGATCCCCACCTCAACAAGGCCCGCTTTAGCGCTGCACGCCTGTGACAGACAGGCAGGGCGGCAGTGTGGCATAGCGGTAAGGAGCAGCGCTCATAACCGAAATGTTGCTGGTTCGATTCCCAGCTGGGGCACTGCCGTTGTACCCTTGGGCAAGGTACTTAACCCACAATTGCCTCAGTAAATATCCAGCTGTATAAATGGATAACATGTTAATAAAACCTAACCTATGTAATGTAATGTTATGAAATGTATGGAAACAGGCACAAGGGAGAACAGGATCCGGACAAAAGGCCCGGACTAACATACCTCCAGTTTCTTGCCATCCTCATCGTAGACGGACATGGTGACTTCCACATTCTTGGGGGTGGTCTTGCTGCCTTTGTCAAACTCGCCCTGGACTAGGGTGACGTATATGTCATTCCGCACGTCACCTGAGAGGAATGCAAAACCAGCTGGGTTAGGTCTTGCTTTTAATTTAAGGGTCATTCTACTGTGATATTTCCATAGTCAAGGTAAAGAGAAACCCACACAAGCAATTTAGAACAGCTGAAATGCAAAACGTGGGTCAAGTAATCAGCTCACAGCAGACATTTCACTTTTTAACAGGCATGCATGATTCAATTTCATTTGACTTTCAACTATTCTATGGCTGCACAGATAAAGCAACCAGGTAACCAAACCTAACTTTTTTCAATCTGACTGAAACTCTGTAAATAAACAAAATCTGCATTCATCCATGTTCAAAACGAACACAACAGATGAATTACCCGTTTCTTTATGGTGTGTTCTTACGCTCTTATGCTTTTCTTCATTTTTTGTTATTTGCCAAGCGTTCTAATCTCTGATCTCTTTCCTACTCACAGGGAACTTCTTCCCTAAAACAATTTCCATGCAAACAGACAGAAAAGGCTTGCGGTCACGGTGAGAGGCTCACCTGGCATGATGATTTCGGGGAAGCCCATTTTGCGGGCCACTGCCGTGGAGCGGTCCACCAGGTGAGGGAAGTCTTTCCTGATCTGATGGATGTCCCCAGGAAGCAGTTTTAAAGTCACCCAGAGGCCTGAGAGTTTGAAAAGGACGATGTCACCATCCACCATGACCAGGGGACCCTGAAAGCCCTCGTTAGATACTCGTCACACTTGACCCACAAAAACATCCACACAAAAATTGATCATACTAAGCATTTTCACCTGCTGTTTAAAATCTCACCATCAATCTCAAGCTATTAGACCTCTCTCCTGTCCGAAGGCGACAGCACAAAGCTGTTCGGTAAGAGAAGATGTAAACTTCATCTTTTTTACTGAAAACTAGTTGGAGGATGAAAATGTTGTAGCACACATGTATTCAGCAGTACCATCTGTTTCTTTCGACTGGAAGTGTGGTCAAACTGCAGGAGCTTGCGAACTAGTAATTACTACTCACTAATTACTTGTAGCAATTAGTTAACACTCACTATCTCACTGAGTAAAGGTAACCCATTTTGTTTAATCAAACTCCTGATTTGAACGTACGTGGTATTCAGTTATGCTCAAGTTCTGTTTGATATATGGAAAAAGTACAGCAACAGCTAAATGGGAAAGCCCACTACTGAGACTGAAAAGCAGTTGTTTTCAAACCAAACCAGCTAAGAGGGAAATTCTCAACGTCTTTCCATTCCTCCCCACCAGCTGGAGGTCCTGTGGCTGTCCCTGAGCTGGATATGTCATTAGAGTATCCAATTTATCATAAGTTTTCACTACAATAATCATTTACAGTGCAAAATGCTTCCATTCCTTGGTAGTCACCCACACAAAATTCTACATGAAATTAGCCTAATAAGACATACGATTCACTTTAATATCATTCATTTCAGTCTGAAATTAAAAATTAAGATACATTTCTGCCCAAATTAGCAAGTTTTCCTTGTTCTGTTTGTATTTCTGTTGGAAGTTGAAAGTCTGTGTTGAGAAAATAAGTATGAGGGAAATGAGCGATTATGAGTAATCAAGAAAATGGACCCCAGAGAAAAAGTTGAGGCAGGCGCGGCAATGGGGCACCAAGCCGATGGCCCTCAGAAGGAAGACTCTGTAATGCTTGGTATGTCCAAGAAAACACATTTCTTGAGCTCTTTTTTTATAAAACCACCCAAGGTGGTTTAAAGAGACCTGGAGGAGTGCAGGGTATGGAGAAAGGGGTAAACACACACCTCCTCATGCATTGTCTCTCTCTCCTCCTGCTCTCTCTCTCTCTGTCTTTCTCTCACATTCTGCCTCTCTATCTCTCTTTCTCTATCTGTCTCTCTTGCCCCCCTATATCTCTCCCTCTCTCTCCCTCATCTGGCAGTATCTCCTTTTCTGTCTTTCTCTATCATGGTCTCTCTTCTGGTCTCCCTCCATTGCTCTTGTTCACTCCCTCTCTCTCTCTCTCTCTCTCTCTCTCTCTCTCCTGCTCTCTTCCTCTCTCTCCCTTCTACTCTTTCTCTCTTCCTCTCTCTCTCTCCCTCTCTTTCTCCCTGTGTCTCCCCCTCTGTGTCTCCCCCTCTGTGTCTATGATCCACTCATCCTCACCCAGCCCGAGCAGCTCCTTCCTCTTCACATTAGCGCTCTCGCGTAGGGGGGGGTAATTGGAACCTCAAAACAGAGGCACTCCAGCTCTCACGACACATAATTACTGAGCGAGATTCCCTCTCATGGATGGCGTTGCTAACAAGCGTTTCCGGCATGCAGGCATGGCCCGGCAGTGCAACGGACAGACGCCTGCATCACGGAAGCCAAATACGCACCCATTGTTCTGAACACTGAAACCTGGCTTTCTGTCAAATATTAGGGCTCGCACAGACTAGCAGACAGGTATCCGCTGTGGTACGCCTACTTGTTTAAGCGCATAAGACTACAAAGTGCACATTTCAGGATTATGACTTTTTTAAATATAACTGCTTCTCTAACACGTATAGTACTTCGGTCTATTAATATCTCTCCATCCAGCCAACAATTCATCCATCCAACCATGCATCCATCCATCTATCTGTCTAAGGGTCACAAGTTGATTCCTTTATCATTCAGATTGTTCTCTGCAGCATTTCAGACTTTGGTGACTCCTAACTCTAATTTAACATTAATGCAGCAGAACACTTATACTCCTGCTCTACTGATCCTAAGTGGCTTGCTAGATATTGAAGAAGCATTGTTAAAATCTTTCAAAATGTTCCAGAATGCCGAAGGGTGGAAAAAAAGTAAATTAAATGAGTATGGTTCACTTTGAAGGCCAAGTCATTTGATTTCTAGTTGATGACACAAAACTACAAAGCAAAGACAAAGAGAAAGCAGGCCTACAAGATGTAAGAAATACAGTAACATCATTCATTTAAGCTGGACACAGTTCTGAACGTTTCATACGTTACAATTTCACCTACATAACACAAATGGCTCCCTTTCGCAAGAGTTTGAAAACCAAAATGGCGTCCACCATCTGGCAATGGCCACTGCATTTACTGATTTCAGCTAGGGGAGGAAAAAGTGATAACAAAGAAGAGTAGCTGCTCAGGGAGAGCAGGAAGAGTGCCACCAGTAAGGGGGACCCCCTGCCGCAGAGCTAGAGCCACACCCTTCTCAGTACCTTGGCCCTTGTGATTGACTTCCTTGGCGGCGATGACTTTGTTGATGACTGTCTGCAGGAAGTCGTTCTCTCCTGCCACCCTGGGTGAGAAACGGGAGATGTTCAGCTGCTTGTGGTGGATGGCCTCACCCAACGCTAGCCTGGAGCACGCACGTGAGAGGTGACACCGCAGAAGGGAGGGGGGGAGGAAGAGGAAGGAGAAAAGGAAGAGTAGGAGGAGGTGGAGGAGGAGGAAGAGAGAAGGGGTGGGGGGGCACAGAAAACCAGAGGGTCATGGCCGTGAGGAATGGGCGACAAGGGCGGAGGGAAAAAAAAACAAACACACACACCAAAAACAGTGACGCAAATAACGCGTGACGGAAAGCCGTTGTTAGCCGACAGTTAGGCAGGATGGGTAAACGAGAGACACACACAGAAGAGATCGTTGTTTAGGAAAATGATGCCGCGCCGCCCTTGGAAGCCAACAAAGCAAAAGAAACAGTGCCCTCCCATTCACCAAGCTCTTGTTAAACTGTGAAACAGGCTTGCAGACCCAACTCCCTTTCCTTTTGCCTCTAGGTGAAAGCCCCCCCCCCCCCCCCGGGACAGGTTTAATAGGTGCACTGCTTAATAAACAGAAGCGTGAGGCCTCGCAGACAGCGTGCGCCCCCACAGCAATCGGCACCAAAGCAAGGAAGACTCAGCCAATTTTTCCGTGGTTGCAAACGCTCCGCCGGCCTGCCAGAGTCACCATCTGAAGCATGGCGGGGGCGAACTTAAGCAACAGATGTAGTCTGGAAAGCTTCGGCCGTGACTGCGAGGGAGTCAGAGACGTGCGGGAACCTGACATGTGCGGGGAGGCCTGCGTTGGCGTAAACTCGCAGGAAAACACCGGAGTACACGCGGTACTCCAACTCACGCTGTCAGGCCCCGGAGCGATGACGCTTCTTCACATCGAAAACATTAAATATGAATGATTGAAACAAACAACAAAAGGTACCGTCGAGCTGTACTCCAAGCTTATATACAAAACAAGCTTACGTAAGATTGTTCACATCTGCTTTGGTTAATGCTTAACTTGCAGAAAAACTGAACCGGGGGGAAAAAAAATAATAATTTCAAAGACGATTTTAATCGAATTTTTTTGTATAAAGCCACACAGAATGCATTACATTTATTGGACCGTTCATAATATTTTTGGATTTTTTGGGCCGGTGCAGATATAAAATAACCGGACTGACTCATTAGATGATAATAACATCGGCAGACTAGATGCAATTACAGTTTGTGGCATCCCGTCTGCATGATAACTAGACCGGACAAGGGGACGCTATCGTACCAATCTTAAAATGAGGCTAGCGCAGACAAAACAGTCAATGGCAAAAACTGCTGCAAGCCAAAAAAAATCAGTGCACATATCAGGATTGCATTTCATATCTGCCAGGCATTTCCAAGCGAAAACAAATCATTAGCATGCCCGCAGCACCGTCAGTTTCATCAATTATGTAATTACTGAAAACTTCCTTTGCTGAAAACAGTAACTTCCTGGGCTTCATCCTGTCGAGCAGCAAATGACCCAGCACATCTTGGTGCAACTTGTGGCATTTTTCAGGAAATAAATCCACCAACGTCGGCCACGTGAGGCCAAAAAACATGCCCTGCCTTCGCACTTCAAATTTTCCTCTGATACGGGTGCGAGACCCTCTCATCATTAATGCATACAGCTTAAGTTGCTGACTGACCTGCTCACTAATGCACACACGTCATGCGGTATTTCCAAAAGCAGTCCAAAAACATACGCATGCATGCATTGTACAAAACATGCTAGCCCTCCCATACTACCCTTTGAACTTTACACTAACAACTATCTAATCGTTTTAATTAAGTCTGTTTGGAATTTTGACAAACTGGGTTTGATCATGTTTAAGCCAGGGCTTCAACCCTCTGCAAAAGTAACACTGTGTAAAGATCGATTTAAAGTTCAAAAGATTTAAATAAACATGAATTTTAAAATCCAGAACAAGCACTAAGTGAGAAAGTGATGGGCTCAGGTTCCTTACTGTGTTCTGTCATCGGGAGCAAACCATGCCTGATCGTAAAGGTCCTGGTTTAACTGCTGTTGTACTTACGGCTGAAACGGGATGAAGTGCTGCTTGTCCTCGTCGTCCATTTTGCCCGTGATGATGTCAGTGACGTCCATCACTGGAAGGGGGAGAGAAAGACGGTCACACTTCAGTGAGTGCTGTCACGGCAGCCGATCAAACCCAACCCAAAGCTGTTGTCATGCCCTAAAGCTCTTGACATGCCCCCTGCTATGGCACATCAAGAAAGTCTGCTTCTGATTTCCTCATCCCCCTACAGCCCTTACTCCGCTCGTTAAAACAGAGAAAACGCGAGATCCAGTCTGAAAGGAGCAGGAATGCGGCGGACAGTGCAGGGGGAGAGGAGACCCACAGTGTAGTGTGCATTAAAGGTGAGGCGGATCCAGCTTTCATGTTTTGGCAGCCTGACCCACATGGGCACCTTTGGAGTGGATGAAGAACGCCAACTTCAAAACCACCCGTTTGATGTTGAGGCCAACAGGTGCACTTCCCCCTGTCCTCTCCCTCTCCGGATGAGGTTCCCTCTGCATGTACACTTAAGAGATAAGTGTGCCATCCATGTCCCAGCTGTAATCGAGTGGGTCAATGATAAGAGCGGCATGCTGCAGATAACCCCAGATAACCCCACCCCCCAAAAAACCACCCCCACCTGACTGCTACTGCACTTATTGCATCTTAAATTATCTTCATAAGCAAGAATCATGGACCAGGGAGCTGGCTACCAGGACGAGCCTTTGGACAACATTTTCCCTGTTGGCAAAACTGGGCAAGCGGCCAACCTAATTAGTTTACTATGGAGCAGGCAAGTCCGCTCCACAGGGACGAATCAGCCTCTGATTCTTCTTTCAACTTGAGCTTGAAACCCCTTTGATTTCCATCCAGATTTACGTATTCAACCAGGCAGGAAGCCCGGAGACAAACATACCATTCAACCGGGGAGTGTCACAGCGACAGGGAGCGCGGTCGGATCGATGGAGAAACACACAAAGTTCAGCCCCAAAACTAATGACAGCCAATTAGGAGAGCTTCCGTCTCCAGCATCCCTCTGAATATTTCGGATGTGTTTTCAACTTTTATTCATCACGGTGTTTCTTCCATGTTGAAAGGAAAAGATGGCTGAGCTCCTTAAACCCTTTCTGTTCTGAGGTTACCCTCTCCTCTGGATTACTATCTGGCTTTAGTGTTCTGCTGTTTGTGCAGAAGTCAGCTTTTTTTGATCATTTTCAACATTTACTTACACGAAACTTCTTGCAAACTTCAGCATATTACCCACTCCAGGGGGCAACTGGTCACATTTGAATTAACTGCATTGTTTAAATGATTAAAAAGAAAGTAATACATGTAGAGATATCTGCTAAATGCTACTGAAATGAAAGTCATGATATATAAAAATGAGGCTTAAATACAGTCATGAGATAAGCCTCTCGTAATTAGTAGTCCATGTGACATTGGTTTGATTTGGTTCCTGGGCATACATGAATATGTAACAAATATGTAAACAAGGGAGAAAAGTATTATATAACAACATCAGTACTGGCTGAATATCTCAGTGTCTGGCTTTGCGTCGGTGGAGAAGCCAAACCTGAGAGAGACGGAAAAGGAGCAACTCGTGAATTTACCTGCTACTCCGAACGGCCTCCGCAGACCTGAGGTCAGTTTTTTTGTGTTATTGTCCCGCAGCTCCATGCGTCCCACCCTCACGATCTGACAAACGAAGCTGATTTTCTCTCTCTTAAGATCCTCACTTCCCAAATCCTAGGGAAAAAAAGGCAGATGTGATCGCAGCGGTAGGTTACTGCCTCCGTCGGTGTTAATTACAGCTGCACTCTCACTGGAGGTTTTTGGATCGAGGTGGGTGGTTGAAGTTCATCGATGGATGCGGTCGTGCTTTCCCTTTCAATAGGCCAAAACAGACATTAATCCTGAGAACGGATCTGTCTGTACAGAGCTGTTCATTCGGCTATGGAGCCGCTGCAAGGTGGAGAACCCGCCAAATTGATTGGACTTTTTCAGGAAGAATAAGCTTTTGTTAAGGCAGCGTTTTCTTCACAAATTGTTTCAATTCTCACCTTAGCTCTTAAGCACCGGTTCGTTTCCTTTTTAGAGGTCCGTCAAGCAGCCCTGCATTCTGTTACTCGTGCATAAGCCATTTCTCAGAGGCATCTTTGGTGGCCATTACATAGGCCTGGCCTTAGGCAAACTACTAACCAAGTTTACTTAACTACATAACTTCTATCTAAGTACTAACAGACAGACCTCAGGAACCCCAACCTTTAAAATTAAGAGACAGTTCAGAATAACCGAGCCACTAAAGACCTGAAAGGCCACTCAGAGTTGTTCTGGGAGGACAGCAAACCCACGAAAATGCTTGACCAGATGCACAGAGCACTTGCGTGTCACTCCTGTGACACACCGATACAACCCCACAAACACTTCCCTCCTGCTTTTCTCGGAAGCAAGCAAGAGAGAGGTGAAGTATGGGTGAAGCATCGATCCTTTCAGAGCCTCAGAAACAAAGCTCAGCGTTTGCACGTCGGGGCTGAATCTCGTTTCCGGCGGAGGGCCGCCAGAGCTGCAAAACACTCACAGTGAATACTGATCGGAGGTTGTGGAGCTGATCTATGTCCTTCACCAACCCCGAGCTGGACCATCGCACCAGGTAATTCTCACTGGCCAAAAAAATGAAGAGACAAAAAAGAAAGAAAATGTTAGTACTGGAGTGTTGCAAAGTAGTGCACTGCACTGATAAATGATTTATTAAAGCAAGCTTGAAACCGTTCCCAATATCACAATTGTGTTGAGATAAGCCCAGGTGATAAGCCGTTCAAGTTTGTGGTATTAATATCCCTGGACCAGCTGGAAGCTGGAAACAAATGTATAGCAAACATATCTTTACAAACAATCCAGAGACCGACAATGCATAGCTGAACCGGAGCCAAACTAATTCCAGCTTTTCTGGAGTTTTACTTGAGCAGTAATCAGGAAAAAATCTGAAAGCCCACCCCTACCCACCAATGCCAATGAGGCTGGTTACTGTAGCCACGCCCCCAAAAGGGGGCAGAGCGGTGGACATACCTGATGAACTTGGACTCCACAGGATCGTAGAGGGACATGAGGACCTCGGCGTCCTCGCCAATTTTACAAACCACGTTCTTTAGGGTGACGAACAGGGCAAAGGAGGGCGTGGAGGCGAACTTGGCTTGTCTGGTCAGATCGATATTTTGCTTCTGGGACTGTCGGGAAAAAAACAGAAACGTGGTACTCGATATTGCCCCAGACCAAACAACAAACCCACAGAACAACACAGTATGCCCACTGGGCCGGAGAGATGGAAAACACTGCAGAGACTCAGAAACGTTAACCCCTAACCCTTCTGGATGCTAACCTTGTAAGGATCAATGCATCACCCAGCTACAAACCCAAAGAGCATGCTGGTTTTCACCCACGGAACGAGTCATTTACCTTTCTACACTCCACTAAATGTTAACAGAACCCCTATTACTGGTGAATTCCCTACAAATATGTTCTACAGCTTTTATCAATAAGGTTATGACAAATCAATTATCAGCTCTCCTCGGCAGCTATCAGCAATGTGTGGCATATGTATGAAGTACCCCTATACTGTGATGTCACAAATAGCTACACTGGAAAATGCTTTGACTATTTTTATGTAGTTTTTATTATAGGTAGTCAGTATATGAAGCAGAGCTTTCAAATAAAAGTTGTAGCTGAGCATGAACCCTTCTGCTACTTCTATCAGTGCGAGAAACACCACCTGCCTCTGCCCCCCCCACTCCTTCCCAAATTAAGAGAAACCTCTCTCATTGAGCACTGTATGGACTCCTCTGGACCTCGCCTCCTGATGAGTTCAGGGGGAGGGGGGGTAGGGTGTGTTGACAGGGGGGAGCTCCTTCTGTTCCAGGGAGTCCCACACATTCGATGTGAGAGAGACAGCGCACCTCGAGGCATTCTCCCTCCTCTGACACCTTCTGCATAATTCACAACCCCCAGCCTGCAGTAGAAGGGGGGGGGGACCCTTTCTCACTGTGCCATGCGCTCTCTGCTCACAGGATTAAAAATACCCCAGCTCTGCCCGATATTTGACTTTCAGTCATTTGGCACCCGGGTTAAGCTCGTTCACGCCTCCCCAGCCCCCATCCTCGGGAGTCACCTTCTCCTCCTGGATCCTGTCCTCGATCTGTTTTGAGGCGGCTTCGTGGGCTCGGAAGAGGCTGATGGTGCTGGTCTGGTCCGGGTCCAGGATGTTCCCGTCCTTGTCCCTCACCACCAAGTCCAAGTCCAGGTATCTGCGGGGGGAGGACTGGGAGGTGAGTGGTTTGGCTGGAGAGTTCCGCAGCGGGGGTACAGCGACACTGACAGGGGCGCGGACAGGCTGAAGGGGCGAGATGAGGGAATCCTCTCTGCAGGCAGGTCGAGAGAGGGACGCAGAAGTGCAGAGCTTGTGGCACGTAGGAGGCGAGGAGAGATGAGGGCGGATTAAGGGGCAGAGGGATTGACAGGCAGAGGGCCTCCTCTAGCAGCGCTAGGGGGTAATGACGGTCCCCCACGCTCTGGGATCCACAGCGCCGGGGGACCACGGAGGGCCAAAAACACGCAGGGGTGAGCACAGGCCCCTCTCTGGCCACCTCTCGTCCATCCTCAGCTACGAGTAGGGCTACCTCCGTCACCGCTCGCCTCAGTTTACCTTTCAGCACTGGACACAGAGGCTGACAAATAAAGCTTTGCTGTCAGAAAAGTCAACTCTTTCGTCATAGTTAATATATGTCTAACACTTCTGTTCCTTTGTGCTGGAAGTTGCTCTGGATAAGAGCGCCTGCTAACAATGCAATGTCATGGAATGAAATGTAATGTAATGTAATGTAATGTAATGGATTCGAAGGAATGCCTCTTACCGGCATTACTGACCCAGCCTTTGTTGTGCCTGTGTGTGTTAGGGTCTGAGGCCACTACATTTCCAGCCAACATTGCCCGCGTTCATTTGCTCAATCAAACGCCTCAATGTGAACCATCCGTGGACCAAGAAAAACGTGACATAACAGTTAAAAAAAAAAAAAAAGAAAGGGGCACTTACTTGTTACCGTAATCTATTTTGGAGGTGACTTTCTGTTTGAGCTCCGTGAGCTCATCCTGGGGGAGGGTGCCAGACAGGATCTGAGACCGCCACTCGATGAGGTCGTATATCATGTCGCGGACAGTGTTGAACATCTCTCGCTTGTCTCCCTGAGGAAACGCATCACAAACTCTGAGTCGAGCGTACAAAAACTCCCATAAAGCACCATCGCGCCGAGCTCGGAGCTGTCTGAAAACGCGTCAGGGGACAGAGCTTAATAGCCAGTGCTCACACAGGTTCTGTTCATGTGACTGAAAGGCATTATGGGTACAGAGGCAGGGACTCACCACATACAGGTCTCTCCAGATAGAGGCCCACTCTCGCAGCGTTGTGGTGACCTCCTGGACCAGGGGCAGCTCATTGGGGATGACTGTCTCTTTTTGCCTAGGGGAGGGATCGGGTTTAATGATTCTGACTGTGACCATGAACACGGAACAAGACTGCTGAACATGTTGTCACACAACCATGATGTCGCTCCACCCACAAAGCCACTCATCACTTGTCCCAAATTCCGAGGTGTGTGGAAATGACTTTGGGTACCAGGATCAGACAGAAAGGCAAAGACAATGCTGTAAACTGTCTCAGACATGCATGTATAGGAAAGGCAAAGACACACACACTCACAAACATACACACATGCAGAAACACAAAGACACACACCTTCCACTCCATACATTTTCCCTTCCAAAAAAAAAAAAAACATTCACCTGCAGCACAGCCATTCGTCCTCATTGACTGAATGACTCGGATCTATATTTTCCAGTAATGAGCAGACTGGCTGTATTATTATTGGGCCCGTAATTGCTGGTCTCAGAGAAGCGCGCTCACTGCTCCGCTTTTCAACTCCGGCATCCAGCACCATTCCTCGGCCGCACTTTGTTACCAATTACAGCGGCGCCCACATTTTCGACTGCGCCGCTACTTTAGCCACGCGCCATGCTGAGTGCAACGCACAAGCCGCTACCGTGCGAAACACCTGCCATTACGCCTGTGCCGAGGACAAACCCCTTAACAGTAGAAAATTTCACTCATTGTTACATGGTTTAACAGATACTGACATACTCCCTTCCATACTGTGGAAGGGAGACGGCATTCGCTGTCAAGGCCGCAGCATTGTGCCGTGGCAGACGGATCAGAATGGTGGCAGAGCAAGGCTAGGCGTGCATTAACCACTGAGCGCGCTCGGTCAAGGCCTGAATGTGGCACGCAGGAGCGCTTGCAACTCTTGCGTTGCAAACATCTCCCAGCGCATCTCCAGGGAAAAACGGCAGAGACCTTGAGGCCAACCAAAGTGGAATGTGTGTGTGTTGGAAACCCTGCATTTACAACATAAAGCATCATTTCAAGGGAATAAAAAAATAAATAAACAGACGAACCCATTGCCTTCGACTGTTGCCTCCTTCAGATGTATGTAACATGCAGGAAATATACCCTACAATAGAAAAGAGAAACACAGCTAAGACATTTGAGTGTACACAGCAAAGAATCACCCACTACACATACAGGCATAAGCAAGGTTACAAAAATCCAGACCCATTTCTTAAACAGTGAAAAAACTAAAAATGAACTTACAACACACCCCAAACAGTGATTGTGCCATAGCAAATGAAATGGTCTTCTCCTGGTTATTAAATCAACTTGACAAAAACCATTTGCAATCTCTGCACATACATGTGGTTTCCTCCACCATCATGTTTGTGTTAAACTCACCTTTTTCGACTTTCTTCTCAAAATGTGCCCTCTGTACCAGCCTGACAATGAGAGGAAATGGGATTTCAGCGGTAAAACTTTACAGAAAACAGAAACCACAGGAAAAGCTGAGACACTGATAGCTTGCATATACTGAAATGGCCCATAACTCAACAATAAGTGCTCCTGTGGAATGGGGGGGATCCATCCTCATTTCTTACTTGCCTCCTAATGAATACTTTCAAAAAGAACCTTGTAGGTAAAGTTGACTAAAAGCAGTGCATCACTTCAGAAAAGGGCACCTCTACTCTGCCTAAATTCTGAATTAGAAAGGAGACGACTGCCCATATATCAAACACCAAAAATATATTTCCCTACTGTGCCCTCTGTACAACCTGATTTTAGGCCAAATAAACACTTCAGCAGTCCTAATTACAAGATGAAAATAACAACTTTCTTTGCACTGTGACTTGCCATCGAAACATAGTTCAGCGCCCTGATTCTCCACACTGTTAACCCCGTTTGCTGTTATAAATGAAATGCTGATCGTGATTTTTCATTTACAATTTTTTATGAGGTTCTGCACAGCACTGTAGTCACATTCCTATGCGGTCACTTTTAATTGCGTTTAACAGCAAATATTCAAAGGGCTTCTTTAGATAGTAGCAGATTGTTTACAGTAGCTGCAGGTTCTACACATAGCCTTGACTGTACTACCCATGACAAAAAAATGTAAATATGGCCCACTCTGGCACAATGCTCACAAATTGATGGATAAGCGCAGAGCACACTGAAATGCAGAAAATAGAGAAGCTGTAGTATTCTCACAGCTAAAATGATTCTTTTAAAATGATCTGTTAGGCAGAGGGTCACATCTATAGTGACTTCTACTTGATAACATTTTTATTTTATCTACCTTTGGGTGACATTTTACCTAAAGGTGGCACTTCAGGTTAAGCATCTCACTCAAAAGTAAAATGACACTGCCTCTAGGAATCAATCCTGCTCCCTTCTGGTTATAATTCTGGCCCAACTCCTGCACCGCTGCAGCCCACCACATTAATGGCGAAGTGGACTCAGAGCGTTGTAAGGTCAAAGCCACTGTCGTTCTCACCTTCGTAAGTCTCCAATATGTGCACAGTGTCCCCGATCTGTAAGGACAGCTCTTCCTCTCCACGGGCATCATAGTTATAGATAGCTGGGGGGGAGAGAGGAGAGAGAGATATTAGATATCAGGAAGAGGTGATAAGCAATGAGGCAGGTTTCCCTCGATTACACCTCTCTTGCAACAGGGCCCGTCTGGCCGCCCACACACACACACACACACACACACACACACACACACACACACACACACACACACACACGCCACTCACCGCCCTGACCCCTTCAGCCTCCACACCATCGCTAATTACTGTGCAATTACCATTGGACCCCATTAGCATAGCGAGTGCTGCTAATTTGTATAATCCCCACGAGAGAGAGCACCAAGGGAGGACGGCGGCACAGGGAGGATTAGCCGGCTGTCTGCACAGACTGAGGGAGACCTGCTGTGGCCCTCATCACCCTTTTCCACCCTTTCCTTTCACAGGCCCGGTAAGGAGCCTCGCTACAGAACGGATCTACTAGGGCTGAAACATTATATTATGTCGTTTATTTACTTAGCAGGCGCAACGTTCAACGATTTACCATTTTAATCCTGTGAATACGGATTGTGGAGGGGCTGGACCTGTGCCAGACCACCTTCTGGTGGGGAGCCTCACTAAACACCCCTGCCTGAGATCAGAGCCCAGAGCCGTGAGATCTTGAGCCTAGAGTCCTGACAGGCACCTATGCCGTGACAAACACCACCAGCGGACGCGCCACCCAGCGGCTGTCACTCAGCCTCCACTGTGCCCGTGCGTTCCCCGCCGCACCCACGGTGGCGTCACTGTCCGCGCCCGCGACGGGGTCACCCTGCCCGAACCAGCACGGCAGCTCCCCTTGGCAGCGCTGAGTGTCAAACCACACGTCGGGGGTCTGCAGTCACGGCCAAGATCAGCTGCGAGAAACCCAACTCCAGCGCGGGCCGCCGAGGCAACAGCCTCACCGAGGTGCTCTGTAATCCTACCCGCGTGAAGCGGTAGAGCAGCACGGCGCGACAGGGAGCGCCAGGGGGACAAAGGTGGTGGTGGGGGGGCGGTGCAGGGGCAGGGATCAGACGCGCTGAGGGGGAATCAGACAGATGCCACTGCGCGCACGCTGGCACCACCACGCTCCCCCACAGAGACGGAGCACACCCTTCGGCGGGGACCGGGGTAAACGAAAGACAGGCTAATTAAGAGGGTCCCTTAACCCCGCCTCGGCTTGTCTAACACACTGCCTGGCAGATGGGGCTTCACCCTGTCTCTTTGTTCTGTTTTTAAAGCGCAGAACTTTATTCCATTCCATTGCAAAGGCTTTTGTATGAAATGAGCACCCCTCGGCAGGCCATGAGAAAAGAGCTGTCTGTATATACAATACCAGTCATAAGTTTGGACACACCTAGTCACAGAAGGGTTTTTCTTTATTTTTACTATTTTCCACATTTTAGAATGGTAAAGAACAGTAAAGACATCAAAAGTATAAAATAACACAAATGGAACAAATCAAAACTTATATTTTAGATTAAAAAAATTTTTTTTGTCTATTTTGAATAATTAAAATATTTTTGGAAAGAAATTCATACACAGGCATCAACACATGCAAACTCTTTATATTTGCCTAAGAAACACATTTCAAGCATTTAAGTCTTTAGAAAAAAAGGTCTTTGAATGCATGCATGCATAATGTTTCCCATTATCTTAATCAGGTATGTCTAAACTTTTGACGGCTACTGTATGTCAAGCTACCTGTGGAAGCCCTCACACAGTCAGGCCTGTGGATCATCCGAGCACACACCAAACATTCAAACCGGACCCCATCATCTGTTACCCACCGACCACCGAAAAGGCAAAGCTCCAGTTGCATGGTGCACAGCTCTGATCGCTGAACTCTTATGGCTTCCATCACAGCCCTGGTGCCCAACCATTACATTAAATTACATGCAGTTAGCTCTTATCCAGAGCTACTTCCAGAGCAATAGAATGTAAGCATATCCATTCAAGTTAAATGAGTCAAGTGTCAGACCAGGCTAACAACACTCCTAGGCCAGTGAGTGTGAGCATAACACTATTCAAGCCCCACCAGGCTCCCACCAAAAGGGAAAGGTTGTGCTGCGCATAACCCTGATCGAGCAATTAGCGGCCCGAACAGCACTCATTAGCATAGTCCCTGAGTAACAGTATGGCGTATCGCAGTGTGACGGGCAAGGTTACCGGCAAGCCCCAAGTGGGGGGTTGTGATTGACATTGCATTTAAATACCAATCTGGCCTTTATCAGCTGCGATTATCGTTGCACTGTTAAAACAATGAGGGACAATCTCATTAAGCCCTCTGCCCAGCGCTCTGTGCGCCTCCCCTCTCGGGTGGACAGCACTGATACTCCCCCTGATGAGGTAGAGTGCACTGTTCTGCCACAGGGTGCCAAGCGCAGAGCAGGTGACTCACCTGGGTACTGACAACCGCTCTTTGAGAAGGGAGAAAAGAAAAAGAGAACCTCTGGCAGCCTCCTTTATTGTGACTCATCTCTGAGGAATGCAACATGTGTACCAAGCAAGGTGGGGAAGGGGGAGACAAGAAGTTACTAGAAGTCACAACACCGAATTCCCAGTGACCTTTACCAACCCCAAAGTGTTTGGCTCATAAATGAAATCAACCCCCTCACCCCCCCCCCCTTCTGCTGCCTGCTATGTTCATTTTCAATCTTTTCCAGAACGTTCTGGCAAACTGCTGGTACGGCACAATAGCTGCAGCTATGGAGGGGGAACTTCAGAACAATGGCTCAGGGAAATGAGCACCGTGGCAACGCACTGAGACACAAAGGAACCAACAGGAGGACGTAAACACATGGAGGGCCGGATTAATCTTTCACCAGCAGTCGGACAGCAGCCCCACACAATGGACATGGCAGCAGGCCACGAGGCCCTGGGTGTGAGAGGAGTCGCACTGTAAACCCAATTCCCCTTTCTGACCAATCCATGTCATCGGTCAGGATGAAGGTTAGGATAAAGGTCAGGATAAAGCTGGAGCTATGACTTACTGCCCAAATATCTAACTTTATATTATTCATCAGCTTAAGTGTAATTTGCACTATTGAAAAGTAGGCCTGATATATATCCCATTTTACAAACTGGGTATTTAGTACACCTTGTATAGGCCCACAACAGTAGTGTCCTTACTAGAATTCTACATTACATTGTTGGCATTTCGCACATGCTCTTATCCAGAGCAATTTAGATGGGTAACATGTAAAATTGTAACCTATTTATACAGCTGGATTAAGTGCTTTGCCCGAGGGTACATTAGAAGTGCCCCAGTGGGGAATCAAACCTATAACCTTTCGGTTACCAGCCCTGCTCCTTAACACGACGCCGCAGTGCCGCCAGATTCTGAGATGTAGTCTCCCGGTTACAAGCTGACAGCAGCGCATGGCTGCTTACTAGATAAACATCCTAATGGGGACACGATGACAGCCTCTCACCACGTGCTCTTCAACGTGTTTGTTTAGAATCAAGGGCTTGCCGCTGGCCTGACGAGCCAGGTTAATCTCGATATTACATTAATGCAGCGCTTCAGTCCCGGGTCTGGGGACCCCCTGTGCTTGTGGAGGCAGCTTTGGCTGAGAGGCAGAGCCGTCATCAGCAGTCATTAACACCACGTCCACCGCACCGAAGATTACGCTGAGCACCGCCATAATCCATGGAACAGGTGTTTGTGGTTTCTGTTCTGACAAAGATCAATGAATTAGGATTGACTTTTGAGTTGAGTGCTGATCCGGACTTGACACCACTTGACTTTCATCTTGCTTACATTCTGCTGGAGGGAAAGAGTAGCCGAAGCAGTGTTTATGCTAAGAGAAACATAAGAGTAATTCAGTTTTGCACTTGTTTTTTGTACCTTAATTTGGTAATACAGATTATTTTCAGGGTAATTAAGATGAATTAGTTGTTCAATCAGCTGAACTTTTAAAGGGTCTTGAGCAATTAAAGCTGTTCATTAATTTAAGATCAGCAATTTGAGACAGATTGCCTAAATTTGTTTAAGGGGCACATATTAAGAAAAACAAGCCGAGAAACAAAAGTTTTGCTGTAGCTTTTCAGCAGCGCTGACATACTGCTACAAACACATTTCTTTCACAGAGACCTTACAGCACGTAACAATCAGGAAATGTCAAAACCAGATCAATATGCAATTTGGAGCTCGATCAAACTTAATTGAGCTCAGTCTGGAAGGCAGGGGTCCCTGGACCAGCGCTGGGAGGCAGTCAGCTAATGGTAGCAACGAACTGGGCTCCATCCATCCAAACAGCACAACAGCCAGCGTGGGACTGCCCCTAATGCATCACATGGAAGAGGAGCACAAGAGCTCCGCAGAGCTGCAGAGACGGCCAGATAAAGGACGGCGTTAAGCAGACACGTGTTAGACCGGAGCATTTAAGAGCTGTACAGAAAAAGGAATGGGGACTGTGTTATCTGACACCCCATCCAATTAAGGGTCAATTCGGCAATCTGCGGGAGAACAAAAGCCAGAGCTGCATTAAACGCTCTGGCTCAGAACAGGGAAACAATCACTTCCCTCGTAAAAGGTGCAGCGTAAGGTCACCTCAGCTGACAGCTGTCTGTTGTGTGTGGTCATTTTTCCCTGCATTTCTCAACCTGTTTTATTGCAGCCAGAGCAAAATGGATAGGCTACTATTTTCACTTGCACACACCTTCATAAACACAAAAAATACCAATCAAAAGTTTGGACACAACTTTTATTCTTTATTTTTACTATTTTCTACCTTTCAGAATAATAGTAAAGACATCAAAACTATGAAAGAACATAAATGGAATTATGCAGTGACCAAAAAAAACTGTTAAACAAAACTCTTATATTTTATATTTAAAATTCATGCATAGGCATCATCTGCACTATTTATATTTGTCTAAGAAACATATTTCAAGCATTTAAGCATAGCATTTAGCTAAGTCTGCATTCTTATCTTTAGATAAGAACGCATGTTTCCCATTATCCTAATCAGGTCCAAACTTCTGACTGGTACAGTACCTAGATGTCACTGGGGTGCATATCCGCAAGTCATCTCAATGTCTCTTCACAACTTAGGCAGATTTCATTCAAGTGCTGTCATTCAACCTCCCTTGGCATAGTTTACACGATACTTTGTGCCTTTGAATTGAAGTGCATCTAGACATGTCAGCCTGGTGGATTGGTTGTATTAACTAGTATCTATAGCAGGGGCTGGGCAAACCGAGGTCCTAACCCTTCAGCAGCCTTTAGTCTATGTCTGATCTGATAACTGCTATGCTATTGCTAGGTACTGTGGAATATACAGAATGCGATTATGCAACAGACAGACACAGGGACACTCCCAGGATCAACAGAAGCATAAAATCAACGGCAGTGCATTGGGCAGAAAAGCCAATGTCCTCTCTCATCAAGTGTGAAAACGTAACACATCTCACAAGCAACCGAATACTTGGACGGATGATAAACACATTTGACAGGTTTTAATACAATAAATGTATCAGGTGTCAACATTCTGAAAAAAAGAAGTTTACTGCGGAACTTTGATAATGTCACGGTTCATTTCTGGCTCCTGCTCTGGGTCTGGCTGGCTAACCTTGATCTAGGCTGTTCCTGTTATCTGTGTTACATCAATTGCTATTGAACGCTGCAGCAAATGACTCCACACTGTGGTTTCCCGAACAACCTGTCATCCTGGCCATCTACCAGAGCACACTGAAAGTCCACCTCTTTGGACTACATCTTGGCTCCCCTCCCTCTTCCAGCACCCACAAACTGGTTCCTCAGTACTGGTGCATTCTGGGATTGTCACCACTGCACTTGTCTTTTTTTGGCTTGTTTTATACCGTCTCCTTCACTATGACACTTTTGTGTGACAATGTGCCAGTGGGACAGCAGGTGGTAAGTAGCAGGGCTCAAAAGGTTTATTGGTTTATTTCCCTGCTGGGGCACCGCTGCTGTACCCCTGGGCAAGGTGCTTAATCCAGAATGGCCTCAGTAAATACCCAGCTGTGTACAGGGAAAACATATAAAAACTGTAACCGATGTAAGACACTCTGGATAAGAGCATCTGCTAAATGACTGTTTTTTTTTTAAATAACATTGTGCTTCAATTGTGTTATAGAAATTTTCTGTATCTACACTACTGTCCATCTAGCCTCTACTTACTGTCCCTAACGCGCACCAGTCTGTAGCTAGCTCGGGCTAAGAGCTAAATGAGTGCAGGGATGCAATGTAAGGACAGTGCAGTGAGAAGAGCATGTAAGGGAGCATTCCAGGTATAAATCAACAAGGTCTGCTTCATCCCTCTCTCACTCTCTTTTGCTCTCTTCCTCCCTCCCTCGCTCCCTCTTTTCTCCAGTCCACTCTGCGCTGAGAGCTGAGCTCTAAGTGTGGCTGACCACAGCTCTTGCTGTGCGCAGAGGCATCTCCCCCGTCAAAGCCAGCCTTTCAATAACTCCACAACCCTACTGCATCGTTTCACAAGAGCCAAATTCCCGCTGCCTCTTGAACAGAGCTGCTGTTGTTTTGCCGGGCCAATAGCCCGTCAAGTGAGCGTAGGCCAAAATCGGGAAGGACCTAGAGATAAGAACCACAGAAATATAAAATGTACCGACTAGACTGCAATAAGCCAGTCATGATAGTCTTGCCCAGACAGAGGGATTGTGGAGGGAAAGGCATCAATGTATTAGAAAGAAACTCAATGTCTCGCTCACTAGAGGGAAGCTGGGTACTGGACAAGGATCTTGCCTGGCTTCTGAGAGGACGGTTAGATCTACCTGAGGAGTGTGTGAGTGTGTGTGTGTGTGTGTGTGTGTGTTTGAGAGAGAGAGGGAGAGAGGGAGAGAGAGAGAGAAAAAAAAAGATGGAAGGAACTGACCAACATACTTCTTTATCAGCATAATATACATTATGTAGTTAACAAAAGGCCTCAAATCACTCACTTATGCTCTGAAAAACAGATCTGCCGTTGCTTAGAATTCAAGAGCTTCTAGCTTCTAATGGCAAAACATTGTCACTTGGTTAGTATTAGCCAATCATCTTGATTGATCAATCTCACCATGCTCACTCTCAGGTGATTTTACATGCCACCTTCCACTTCCATTTAAGCTGTAAATATACTGCCATCATTTTTGGCAAGTAGTCAGTACTGTGTAGCCCTCCATTGAACACGTTAAGCTCCATCACCCCTACTGGTCAGACATGTACACATGCAAAAAACAACAGAATTTATAAAGTAGTAATTCAAAAACTTGAAATAATGACTGTACTGCAAGGTCTAGACAGCCTCTCTGGCCGTTCTCCCGGTGTGACGAACCAGCTCAGCAGACCGCCAGGCACATATAGGCAGGGAAAACTCTGCCCAGTCAGCAACTTTCAAGCAAAGTCACCACCAATCCTCCTCTCCTAAAAAATGACCAGCATTTCCAGATCTGAGCATATGAGGTCACAGGCATGGGACTCGTGGGACCCTACACTGGAATGCAGTGTTTATGAGAATGGTACAGCAGTTTCCTCCCCAATGTTCATCATATTACGTTACATTATGGTCATTTAGCAGATAGTACTTATCCAGAGCAACTTACATAGGTTACAATTTTTACAATGTCACCCATTTAAACAGCTGGATATTCACCAAGCCAACTGTGCGTTAAGTACCTTGCCCAAGGGTAGAGCAGCAGTGCTCCAGCTGGGAATCGATCCACTAACCTTTCGGTTACAAGTCCCGCTCTCAAGTACCACTACGCTACACTGCCGCCCCCAGATGAAAGCACTGCTCCTGTGGGCTGCTGCCCTATCCCAGGTAAGCTCATATTCTGCACTGACTTCAGTGTATGAATTCAAACAAATCCTTACACAGTGCAGTCAAGTATTCAAAAAATAAGTTATGACATTGTTATGTAGTGGATTAAAGTGCCAAATTTGGCAGACACATGGGGTAATTTATATCAGAACCAGTGATTTTAGAAAGGTCATTTCACAGGCATAAAACCTTATTCAATCCCAACACAGCATCAATGTCAGAAAAAAATGTGACAGCTCCTTTCACTTTGGGGGTTATATAATGTATATTTATTCCTGAATAGTAAAATCCCCATCATTAAAATGACACTTTTTTGCCAAAGTATCCTAGATAAAGGACAGCATTGTATTTAAACATTATAAAAATGTACAAATCACACTAAAATTGGATTCAACTTCTTATAGGCCTTACAACAGCACAAAGGAGATTTCTGAAAAGGTGTATAAAATAAAACACTCAAAGCACCTGGCTAAACTGTGGAAATGAGAACCAGGCCCAGAAGGAAAGGTGTTTACCTCAGAGGGCAGGGCAGTAAGCAGGGGATATCTGCAGCTGAGTCTACCTGACAGTGCTGCTTCAGGGACCTACCCGGTGCTGATCGGGGCAGGAAGGTAACCACTCTCTCTGGGACTAGCCGTGTCCTTGTGTGGGAGGGAAAACTAGAACCAGGCCTTTCAAGCCCAACACGAAGAGCATTAACGGAAGACCAAACTTTTGCAGGAGCTTCAGAGCACCAAACCCCTTCAGAGACAAAGAACCAAAAGCACCTGACAGCATAACCCTCGCAACCTCTGATCAGTTTGCCTCTCACTTTGTCTCCTGATGAGTGTGGATAGACTACGATGTCTATGAACCAGTGGACTTCTGCTAATAACGAATCCCCTACACACCATGTATACTACTTTTTTCCTTATATCTTCATATGATAAGCTGAAAAATATATGACTCCTATAGTTCAGAGTGTCTTCACAAAGTAAAGGCATGAAAACTGCATTCCAAAACAGTCTGTCTATTTTCTTGTGGGGTTGGTCTTTGCACATTAAGGTTCTGATGCATGGTTGGTCTTCTGCTTCATGTAGCCATGGACTCAAATTCAAACATGCTCTCACAGGAATCTAAAGCGTTGTGTTCAAGGAAACAGAAGTGAACTTCAAACTGTAGCAGTGGCTAAACCGTGGACACACTTTTGTGTTTGCATATCCACAACCTGAACTAATAAAGAAAATGAGGGAAGTGCACATTTCGACCGCACAGGGTGCTCTTGTTGACATGAGCTGGACTGCGACTATTTTTGTAAACAGACTGCAAAGATTTTCAATCTGGGTTGCCCAACCCTGGCCAGCATCCAAGTCGCACTTTGATTGCAACATTCGCCAGGTCTGGTCACAGATTCACAGCGGCTCCCCGTAATTTCTATCTCCGCCCTGTAGCCCAAAATCACATCACCAGGGTTCCTGCACTGCAAAGCTTTTTAAAACAAATCTTTCAACCAGAGCAGAATATTACAGCCAACAGTTTTCTGTGTGTGTGTGTGTTGTATTATCTTCTTTATAAATGCAAATGAAAAATTCCTGGATTACATAACAGGTACAGGGAGTGCTACAGGCAAAACCCACAGCCAGAGTGTCAAGCACCAATATGTCCCTAATTCTGCGCGAGAGGGGGAACACCTGGGCCTTTGAGCGCACACACCGAGGTGGAGTGTGACACTCGGGGACATACCAGGGACCCAGGCTGGGAAGCAGAGGGAGGGAGATGTCATAATTAATTTCAAGTCCCTCTCTAATGGGTTTAATCAGAGGCTTTACAATTCAGATGGAGGTTCGATAGTTTTAATTTAAAAACACAGCTGAAACAAAGCAGCCTACAACCGAAAGGACTAAATGGAGTCCCCTCCTACCGACAGCCTCAGCACCTCTTAAATCAATTAGGTACAGCAACCCAGTGAGTTTATCTGTTCCAAAGGAGAGAAGACAGAAACCCACTAATTAAGCTGAAATTAAACAGGAGGAGGCTGTAGTGGAGAAGTAATAACTAGCAGCCCACAGTCTTACGACTTCTTAGGGAGAGAGAGAGACAGCGAGGCCTCTGCCAGCAACCCTACAGAGTTATGATGAGTGGGCTATTCTACAGCAATCAAAGGAGGCATCTGCATATTTCAACGCCATCAGAAGCTGGCACGCGTGTGACGCGGGGTGACATCAGGTTGCACTGTGGGATGGGGGTCCTGTTTTTCTGGCCGCAAAAGGCAGCCAAAGTAACAATTCACCAAGGCCCGCAGCGCACTGGAGGCAGGGCGGGAGGGGGCGAGTGCGGAGGAGAGAAAGGAAGTGAAGCAGGTGCAGAACTCTCCATGTCGGAACACAAAGTGCTGCCTGCCTTAATAGCACTTGGCATAGCTGTCATGCAAAGCGCCAGCACAGAGTTCAGGCCTCTTTAGTACAGAATAAATCAGGATGACTCCTTTATTTTATCATGGCACCAACTCCGTAAATTTAATTTCTTTGCCCACACATGCACGCACACACACACACACACATGTACAGGCATGCCCAGACACACACTCACACCATATATAATTTTGCGCATTACTGGACATTTGCCAAAAAAGTGCCTTCAACACAACTCCAGCACTACTTTTTATTCATGAACCAGGTATAAGGTGGAGGTGGATATCAATGAAAAGGTTAATCCCTAAGGCAGAGCACTGACTGGGCCTCCCGAAGGCCCCGCAACACAAATGCATCCGTCCCCGCAGGCGTGCACGCACGCCATCGTGACAAGAGCATTGTTAGCGATGCCTCTCCACATTCTTGACAATCGAACGGCTGGGAGGTCTCGCAGCCTCAATCGTACCGGAGGTGCAGGAAAAAAGAAACCCACGAAACACGGAATCTTTCCGCAAGGCGTCGTATAGATCTGAAAACCGCACCGCATATCTCGCCGTTAAAGCTCATAATGAAAAGATAATACAAAACAGATGAAGTTTCCACGATTGAATCAGCATTTTTTACCGCGCTCGGTCAAGAGAAGAGAGAGTTGCGGAAGTGTGAGGTGAAAGCCTATGGATTTTGGCAGCGGAAGACAGAGGACTCTAGGCAATCAACCTTCATCTGGAAACAGGAGCAAAAAAAGATAATGAGATGAGAGCCACTGGCGTCGGGTGGTTTTGCGGAGCATCCCACGGCCAGGGAGGAGGTCACGCGTCCACGGAGTGACGCAGATGTGTGTTGAATATGCCCAGCCTCTGAGAGTCACAATGAGGAGACCCTATACGGGGTCACTGTACAGGTGCCAGTCTCCTCACGTGGGTTAAAAAGGGAAAAAAAAGCCAGATGTCTTTGCATGTTCAAGGAGCTAATGGTTGTCGTCTGGATCAATAAACACAACAACGAAGGGGGCAGGTGCCCTCAAAAATCATAATGGTGACATCACATCAAACAGCATTCTCGTTGTTTTGCCGTGGATACAACCTCTATGAAGAGGACGCGCTACTTGTCGCGACTACGCAACATAAATAACTATCTAAATATGCCAGGCTGATTTGCATGTCAAACCGCTTTTGCATGCAATTGAGCGGAGAGACCATACATGAAAAACAGCTGTGTAAACTTGTAGTTTCATCTTCCCCACAGGCTTGAAAAAGTTTCATGAGTACTACTCCACATGCAAGCTACTTGGTTCACCTTGTAACGAAAAAATAACATATCACAAAAACTACCCCTGTAACAAATGTAAACACGGCCCATTATTGAAGCTACACAACATTAATAAACAGCTCCGGGAAGTGACCTCCACGGGCTGTGCTCCGCTAGTTGTTATGAGAAAGAACACTCACTGAGGTAGTTAACGCTGAAGTAGAACAGAGCGCAGTAATGTGGACCAATTCATGCGGCTAATTAATCTACACGGGTTTCCTACGCAGCAATAAACAGCAGAAAAGGACCCCTCTAGTGCAAGCCAAGTGGGGAAGACGACAGGCCGGAGCTACTGCTCCGGCACAGATCCTGAATCCTTTCGTTAGACCATAGAATGGACATGAGGTAGCACAAATACAATCTGTGTAATCATCACTTGTTTTATTTAAGTCATCAGTGAAACGAGACACAAGGCGATAAGGCATTAGTCATTTTCACTGACATCATTTTGCATCTTACTGAAACGCCCACTGCTAACCAACTCCATTAGTACGTGAGGAAAGAGCGGTGTGGATTATATTTTGCCTTAATTTCCCCCAAGCCGCGCCATTCTGCAGTTGGCCAGTGGAACAAATCCACACACTGAGGGACCTAGAGGAAATCATTACCTTCCCATTCAGCATAAAGCAGTAGAACCTGACAGTAAATTAGTCATATGTGTTCACCAGTTCTGAGTCATAATTGCTTTTAGGAATTGCTTTTCCCTGCAATGGGAGGACAAATGGAGAATTACCTTTCGGCGGTTAATAAAAGAAAGAATTATTCTTATTTACGCTCCCGGCATCACGCAGGACTCCCACGGGTTCAAGACTACCTGCACGCGAGCGCATTCAGCATTTCGGTGTGATTGACGCCTGGCGGTTTATTCTGATTCCCGAGTAATAACTTCAAGTGACTGCTGACAAAATTCAAAGTAACAGCCTATGGTGTTTTTTTTTTTTTTAAAACTTTTATGGTAAGTGTGTGGACCACGTAAACATTTGTGAAAACAAGGCATTAAGTTCCTTTTTTCTCTGGTTCTGTGGCTGCCAGTAATTACACAGCGTTCATTTGTTTGGACCGTGTTCTGTCGGTCCACGTCACGTAGAGCTGTGCCTCAGTGGCAGCAGCTACCTCCACAAGCTTCCAGTCTGTCACTGCAAAAGGCTCAACGCGCCGCGGGGAAACATCCACCTTGTAACATCAGAGAGATAAAATAATTCACAAAGACAATCTGCGACCCAGAGAATTCCATTTAAGATGTGCCCAGCACTCCAACTGCCATAATATATCGGTACCACGGCTCCATCGCCCAAAACAGATGGCGCCAGGAAGGAGGCCCAAGACCTATCTTTGAAACGGTCTCAATGGATCAGGGAACAGAGAATTCAAAAAACCTTCCCTCACACAGGATGAGAACAACATGGGCAGAATTCACAGAACCAGAACGTAATTTTTTTTAACCAGATCAGGACTTGCCAATTCCTTTCAGTGGGTTTGCACAAAGCCGCGGATGGAGCCAAGTTATGCACCGCCTGCACTCAGGCACAAAAAGTAACCCAATGCAAGAAGAGAAATTAATAACTTCCCGAACCGAACCAGACTTCTAAACCCCCAATTCTGAAACTTCAGCATGCTTAAAATTCTGCACCTATTGTGACACCTTACAGCACTGCCATCTTCGATCAGAATTCAGAAGCACCCTAAATACATTCCACGTGCTCCGAATTCATCAACTGGTTAGCAGCACGCAGAAGAGAACAAAAGGCTACTTCATCCAATCCCGGGGGAACCGAAATTGTGTCTCCCTGCATGCAGGCCGACCACCTCATGGCCACCACATCCCCCATCCCCACCCCCCCAGTCCAAATACAAATTTTTAATGGCTTTTAAGGCGAGTACACACGCGTCTAAATCACTGTGTGTGTTCCAGGTGGCTGCACAAAATTCTAAAAAAAATGTCAAACTCAAGAGAGCACCCCCTCTTTGTTAATCACCGCCCTCCTGGTCCCCTTCCAATGCGTCTCTGCCTCATTTTGGGCTATTTTCCACTTTCCTTTAAGAGACTGTTTAAAAAGAAACACCTGTTCAGAAAACACTACAATCGACACACAATGCCTGCGTCCAAAGATCCCACTGCGGTTCTCTAGCATGCTAGACCATCACAGCGTTATGGTCAGATTTCAAAAGCAAGAACTACAGCCACCCAATAAATTGAACCTCAGCACACAAAAGGTAATTTGTTCGTAAGCAGTAATTTTGGCATTTGTGGGGGGGTCACTGAAAGAGGTTAATGCCGCCGAGGCTCAATTGAGCCATCTTGGACTTTGTGCTTTTGTGCTTACTCTTTCTGTGCAGGGATAATCAGCTCTGCCTCCCATGCAGCCTGTTCCGCAGCAGGTCCTGGTTAACCAGGTGCAGCGAGGCCGGGCTGCTCCGAAAACTGATGCGCACCCCTCCTGCTCCCCAGCGTCAGGGTGCCGCCTGTGTTTCACAGGGAATGTCTGCCCTTCATCCATTCTCTTGGACCTTCCCGAACCTTTAGCGCCTGGCCTTCCTCTCCTGTTTCACGGGGATCCTGTGGCTCTACACGGCAGCCTCCTGATCCACCCTAAGGCCCGGTACTGTCAGAAATCAGACAAAGCCTGGCAAAGCAGTGGAGAACAGCACTCTGCTGATCCTCAAACGGTTAATTACCAACCGGGAAGAAAAACCCCTCACTATCTCTATTTCTGCAATTGCCCTCTGCAGCACAGCTACATTGGTATCTATATTTCAGTTCCTTAAACATTGTTTTACAACATTTGATGGCCTTTGAACCATATGAACCAGGCTGTGTAGGACTGATTCCAATGTCAGGCAGTTAATGGTTTTTGCTGTATACTCTACAGAAAGACATGCTCCTTTCATTGTTGGAAAAAAAATCAAATAACTGCAGTAACAAATACAGCACAAACTGAAAGCAGTGACTGGTAGCACAAATCCTGTTCATTTTGACATTAAAACACACCCTGTAAAGCAGCATGCCAGGTTTGAGTTCCATGCTTTCAGGACCTGCTCATGCAGATGCACTCGTGACAGGCATGGATAAGACCATGCCTCAGCCAGGACTTCCTTTCTGCACTGAAAGGAAAGGATCCTTTAAACCAATCCACTTCCTGGACCAGTCTCAACAATATTGGAAAAAACATAATAACTGTGTGTGGAAAGGAGACTCCAGATTCATGCCTGAAGCACTAACTACACAGTTAAAAATATTATGAGAACAGTCTGACTCAAGAGTGGGAAAATTATTGAGAAGAAGAAAGCTGGAAATTAGAGAAGGCGAGAGAGAGGATAACAAGAAAATGAGTTCCTATCACACTACAACATCAAAAAAAAAAGTTCACCTGCAGACCAAAGGAAAATCAGATTTATGTTGTAGTTTCAGGAACCTCCAATTGAGACCATTATCTGGGTCAACACAAAGGAGGTGATGCATATAAAGGGGACTGAATTTGCGGGCCTTTTTTGTTTGCTCCTCTCAGTGAAATTACCCTTTGTTTCACATTGACACAGAACACTGCATTTGCCATCTGTCCAGCAGAGAGAGTGCATTACCAGACAATGGGGGAGCAGCAGTGCATGATGGGTCCACCGACAGGGGCTGGAGAGCAGCCCGGGGAGTCAGGGGCCCACCGCTGCGCAGGTGTGTCAAACAGACGCTCTGCGCATCTCGCCACTTCCCACACAGGGGGGCGTGCTGCTGAGCCACACACACACACACACGTTGTCCCTTTCCGTCTCTCTGACTCTCTCGCTCTGTGGAGCTCTCCATCTCTGCTGCTCCATCAATTTCTCTGTCTTCCTTTCTTTCTCTCCCTCCCTCTCCCTCTACCCTCCCTCCCTCCCTCTCCCCCCTCTCACACACACTCACTCCATTAACTTAAAAATTACAATATATATCACAGATCCCTTAGTGTAGAAAGCCAAGATGCAAGGTTTTATCATTTTAAACAAACCACAAGAAACATTTTCACAGCACACATTTGAGATAATGTTGATTTTAGCATGTAAAGCACAGCCAATTACTAGATATTTACATTTATGTCAAAGTCCTTCCACATTTCCATGTCATACTGAGACCAGGAACAAAAACTTGAGAAAACACCTTTCCCTGACAAACAACTGCTTAGCCTCAGAGCAAATAATCACTCCCAACATTAGCTATCTGCAAGTTACAGAGAGTTTATTATCGAGAATGATTTGAGAGAGACTTCCACACACACAGCAAAGGTAACCCAAAGCCATGTTCACGATCTCCTGATATCACTCGGTCTGCCCCCCTCCTAGGCCAGTGCAGTTTGAAACAGCAGTAAGCCAGCTCGCGGGAGGCCTGAACTTTAGTTCAGCAGGGGGAACCCAGCAGGCCGCAGCGCGAGACGTTTCAGAAATGATTAAATAAAGCATGTGCCATTCATCTTAGAGGGGGTTTGCACAGCAGCGCCGACGTGCATTACAATGCCAGACACGACGCACGCAATCAAACAGTCACTCAGCAAAGACGGTAATGACACAGCCGCCATATGAATTCTCGGGAAGAGAAGCAGGAGGAATGTTCTGAGGAGGTGCGAGAGAAAGATAAGTAACCTTGAACACTTGGCAAAGGCAGAACAGATTGTGCTTGAGCTTAAGTTTTTTTTCCCCATTTATAATGAGCCGTTCATGATGCCTTCGTTTCATTTAATTCAAATCAGCAACATACTTAGCGAAACTCGCATTCTGACGATTCGCGTGATCCCTTCCGGGTGAATGCCAGTTCATGGGAGGGTCTGATGAAGGCACTTTCTCAGTGTAGGTCATCTTAACCACAGGCTGGCTGCTTTGTTTCACTCTAAGTGTACACATCAACATTCTACACGGCCTACAACCTTTCACTCAGATACAGATGCCTGGTTCCTGTACAGCATCTCCATCAGCATTCCAACAACTGGTTGGTCTCGAACACCGATCAGGAAAGGTTTGCTCGGAATATACATTGTCATAGTGGGAATTCCTTACTCTTTCTAGGGCTACTTAGAGGAACAGATGTGTCACCATTAAGTCTGCATATGAGAAGCACCACATGACAAGCCAGAGCATATCCACCGGCTATCGTATCAGTGCGGCAACAGTGGGAGGTGAGTGTGCTTAGTCAACAAGGGTCAGTGAAAGGTGATGAGGGGGAACTCAATTCCCCCACCTTCAGTTTGTTTCAAAACCTACACTGGACAATTCAAGCAGCCGTTACCTTTTTCCCCTTATTTATATGACATAATTCATTCATGATGGTGTTTTACTGCAAAAGTGAAGACCTTGCTTCAAGCGATCACAGTTAGGGACAAATATAAACTCAAAGCTTTAGGGTAGGATTCAGAGCTACACCCAGGAGGGTGTGGGTTCTCAACTCGCAGCCCTGGCAGCGGTGCTCTTTGAGGTGCTGTACTGCTCCCCTAATTTAGGGCAGAACTCAGTCATTGTCTTCAGCCATGAAGATCAAATGGAGATTGTCACTGAACACGGCCATTTCTCCCCAATATCACCGAATGTGGTAAGGGTCAAGGAAAGAGGAAACACGCTTATCATGTGATCTGTGATACGGTGCAAATTGTGAAACTTTTCTCGTGCCGTGCAGAGTGCACCACAGCCTGAGAGGCTACTCAAAACAGAAATGGGCCGTTTCCCCAAGATCGCTCGGGATGTTGGTATCCGAGGCCACGAAGCCGGAGCATACACAATGTTTCAGTATGCTGTACACCCCTGCCACAACTTCAGGTCCAGCCGCAAAAAGAACTGCCTTGATTATGTGGAGATTGCCGGCAAAGATGGGCTATGTGTAAGTATCTGCACTTAAACAGCACAGATGCCTCTAAGGAGAACAAAAAGAAACAGCTGCAGAGAAGCAGCAGAAATGAAAAAACAGGGCTGTACTTGTCAATAAAAGCCAGGAAAGCTTTTTTTTCCCTGTCAACACATTTGGTCTGTTAACAAGGACACATGGTAAGAAAAAAAAACACTCATTACGACTTGTAAAGTCCCAAACGTCTGTTGAGTCAGCCTATTAATAGAGATGGTGAGGAGGTGATGAGCCTGACAGAGGCGCAGGACCTGCCGTGACGCATTGTTGCGGTGCATGGGGGGGGGGGGGGGTGTTGTAGGGGTGTGTGCAGCATTAGCGGAGAGAAAAGGTGCGTGGGTCCTTAAATAAACACACAGCCCGGCTTCCCCCGCACCCTGACGTGCGCACCGGCTCTCTCTCAGCTCTCTCCCTCGCTGGCTGGCTGCGAGCAATCTGCAGCAGGACTCTGCTTTTCCGAGCGCGGAGCCAACCCGGCAGCTCATAAACAGCTCCCAGCTTTAATGGAGAGCTCGGGCTGATTAAAAACCCTTTTTTATCCTCACGACAGAAGACGAGATCCTTTTGTTATTGGAGCTCCGCTTTCTGCCTCCCTCTCTCTGTCTCTCCCTCCTCCCTCCCTCTATTCTTTTCCCTGCAACATTACTGCACTTAGGGAAAAGTGTTTCATTTGCCTCTTCGATTCAGTTATTTTCTTAGAAAGTCTTTCTTTCTTGGCACGCAGACAAGAGCAGGTGTAAGACTGAATAGCTCATTACAAAACAGAACTATCTCGTTATATTTGTGCATATATATCATACACGCACACACACGCACATGCACACACACACACACACACACTCTCTCTCTATAACAATTCCTATATATTATCAGGGGAATGTTAGGTGAGTAAATTAAAAATAGCATTGATTATCATATCACTTTCCTGTTTCCCAAAACTGCTGGATTCCAGGGTGCTAAAGAGACAACAGGAAAACATACATATTACATCAATTACCATTCAGCTGCAGAAGAGAGGTAAACAAGCGAGGCCCATTAAAACAGAGCGACTCGGTTTTTTAAACTCCAAGGTCTTCCTTCTTCTGACGGTATTCAGCTGAGATACTTTTCCCATATTAAACAGCTTTATTTTGACAAAACTTTTAACGGCTAGACAGGAGAATTCAAAATCGACAAGACAAAGGGAAAATAAGACACTCTCCCCAGGCGGCAGGTTTCAGTTCTAAATGTAGGTCTACTCAGAGTGCGTGTGGTTACTGAGGTAGAGATGTGTGCGTGTTGGTGGGGGGGGGGGAGGGGGGGGTTCACGATCAGTGTGACGGAAGGCTTTAACTGGCTAACAATGAAGGCAGCTTCACAATGGCATCTCCTTCCAATGTATACATTTAGCCACTTGGCAGACGCTCTTATCCTGAGCAAAGGAACAAAAGTGCACACAGTAAGGCATCCTGAAGGACAGAACATGCAAGGGGCGACAGACCATATCTCAATGTGTCAACCCGTCACGCAGTGCTATAATAACTGGTGCCACGCTGAATACAGAATAAGCGTCACAATAAAACACTCCAAATCCTAGTCTAAAAGGGTGATAACACCCAGCAGTAACACAAAAAAGGAAAGACCTGGGTCACTTAACAAGGTAGAGTTTAAGGCACCTAAATTAAGCTGTCAGTATGTGACCTAACACCAGGGGTCATAACCAATTTTAATTCCACTTCGTTCTGAAGTGTGTCTGTGGACGCGGCTGGAAGTCACAGTCTGTAAGACGGCGGCATCCCCTTTGGCTGGAGGAAACAGGGCCTTTGTGCCGGCCCAAGTCACAGCTGCACTGCAGGAAGCTGAGCCACAGGAAGAGGCATTTCCTTATCTCGCAAACCTCTGGCTGAAATAGGCACCCAAAAATACACACTCCTCACTGTACGCCATGAATCACCAAGCAACGTTATGATGGCCCCAGTGACTGTAACACTTCCGTCACCCCGGCACGCTCAAATTCCGCAAAGCATTAAAATTAAGACTCCAGTGACTGCTTTGCGGTATGCACTTTCACAGACCAACAGACCCGCAGCATAGATACACAGCATTTTATTTTTCATTGTTCAGCATTAGTCACTTTAACACCCATCTGACCTCCAGACAAACACATTTTTGAAGTCGCCTTTCACATAAAGCAGCAACATGTTATCTATAACATAAGAAAATGCAACAAATATCAATGAAATACCAATAAAAAATTTATCCCTTAGTGCGAATATCTGGCTCCTCTCAACGTTTTTTGTTGTTCTCGTATCTGTTGTTTAAGCTGCTACAGTAGTCGCACCAAGGACAGCTACTGCAAAGTCGTCAAGAAGTCCTTTGATCTTCCCTGACTCCATCAGACAAAAACAAGACTGCAGACACGTGCAGATCAGAATAAACTTCAGACTGTTTGGAATGTGCATGCCACTGACAAACAATAGATGTTCACAGTACTGCAGGTTACCTGCTCATATGTGAGGGCCTCAGATTAAACCGGTTCCTTTTTGGTCCAGGCTTAACCCCTGCCCCATACAGGGACCTCAGGGGAGGTCTGAGAACAAGAAAAGCCAAACCAGAGGCAGAATTTTAAACATTTCTGTGGAATTTGTGACATCCAAAGTAACAGCAAGTTCAGCTGTTTTTTTTCTTCCTTTCTGGCCTTAAGGTAAGATGCAAGTCTCCAGAGATGACAAAATGATTTAGGTGTCATTTTGTCAGAATGGACAGTCCAAAGGAACAAATTCCAAACCATGAGGTGAAAAAGCTAAAAGCTTTAATGGAGGACCTGACCCACTGCTGATGGGATGGGCTGTTAGTTGCTATTAAGAGCTCCAAGGGAATCAGAGACTTCAACTGGAGTTTTCGTCTTGAGCTACTGTCTCAGGCATCGCGTGTTTTTGCCTGTACCACCACCAAAACACCGGTGATACGATGATGCAACCCTCCGACACCACACCAAATGATGAAGTTTACCCTCAAAAAGTAGAACTGGCAAAACGGAGTTCTCTTGATTGTATGCGTAAGCAAACAGACATTTCAGCGAGTTGAAACAGGAATGCGAAAGGTATCACCTGGCAAGCACGACGCAGCCGCAAGTGCAGCTGATGTAACAACTTGTTCGGGGCATTCCACGACAGCAGATGAGCAATCTGCTTTCACTGGTCTATTTCACGGCTCTGAAATGTAACCATGATAAAAAAGAACCACCGGACCTGAATACTGATTAAAAACTCGCAACAATATGGATAACATTCCCATTCTATTACGAGGATTTAAAAAGGAATCGTGCTTCTAAATGCAAGACCAAGTATTCCACTCATTTCTTACATTCCATTATTGTCATTTAGCAGACACTCTTATCCTTACTCACATACATTACAATCTTGACATGTTATCCATTTATACAGGTGAATATTTACTGAGGCAAATCTGGGTTAAGTACCTTGCCCAAGGGTACAAACAAACACCACTATGCTACACTGCTGCCCCCTCATTATGTAGATATATGTAGATATATATATATATATATATATATATATATATATATATATATATATATATATATATACATATATATACACACGCTGTCGTCCAACACTTGCGTGCAGCTTTTTTCACGCTGCGAGTCACACTGCGCACCACAATGGGGCAGACGCTCACTGGAGGATAGGCGCCGCTCCGCTCATCTCATCTGACCAACTCTCAGGTGCCTTATGAACCGCGGGGTGCCTGAGAGGAGTGAGACGAGTGGAACCCCGGCCAACCTGGCCACCCCTGTCTACAGCAAGACAAAGTCAGTTTGCTCCGCCACCGCAGGATCCAGGTCATCACTGGATAATGACATGGCTGGGATCAAACCCGGGCTATAGAGCTCAGCTTACAACAAAATTGGTTTGTTTAAATTGTGAGAAATTGTCAGTGGAAGAAATTCTGAATCACAATCAAGAACACTCCAACCTGGGCAACTTCATGAACAGCATGAAAACTATGGGTTCAACACAAACATTCCCATTTTATCCACTGTCATCACAAACTGCAAGACAGATGTACAGCCCTTTGACTTTCATGGCGTACAGCTCCTGCCGTCATTAACCACAGGCAAAAGTCAATGAAGTGTTACAGATAACAAAACCATTTGGCATTGGCATACTGAGATGTAGCGAGCCATCTTAAATTTTTTTGTTGCTTATCACTATAACACTATCCATGCTCATCATCACTTATGTCAGAAACCAGCTGTGGCACCAATATTCAGGAGAAAGCTACCTGGCTAGCTAGCTTCTTGATCGCAATATAGTAAATGGTGTTTTAACATCTTTACAGAAACACTAAAACAAAGAGATTATATTGATGAGGGGACTGTTAAAATCACGGGTTATGCAAGTAATGCTAACAGAACAAAGCAGACAGTCTGGGTAGGGTTTTGACATGTGATTACTTCTGTTGAAAACTGGTTAATCCCATTTTGAGCAACTAAGCTCTGGGAGATGAACACGCAATTAACACTTTCCAGAGGGTTAAATGTACCACATATAACTATATCTTTTAAAATGATGGCTGCCCTTTTCCAATGGTTCTTACAGTTTTACCTTTTCTTCATTCAGCCCATCGAGGCAGAATAGCAGTGTACACTTGTACATTACATCATTGTCATTTAGCAGACGCTCTTAACTAGAGCGACTTTCATAGGTTACAGTTTTTTGACATGTTATCCATTTATACAGTTGGATGTTTACTGAGGCAACTGTGGGTTAAGTACCTTGCCCAAGGATATAACAGCAGTGTCCCAGTGGGGAATCGAACCAGCAACCTTTTGGTTAGAAGCCCTGCTCCTCACCACTATGCTACACTGCTGCCCTCAATTCACTCACACTCCCATTAGATACAGCCATGGTGCTGCTTTGGCATCTGAGGACACGTGTTGCCCCACTCGTTAAAGTCCAGGTAAAGGCTCAGTGTTTTTAAAGCGGCCCTGCTGATCGCACACTTGGGCAGCTGTTTCACTCACTTCAAAGTTCCTCAAACCTTTTCAAACACTGATCCCAAAACCCCACAAAAGCCTTCACATTAGAAGAAGTGAGAGTGGACAGCAAAACAAAGACATCGTGTAAGGGAGGAAAGCGGTGCAACGGCTCTGCCTGAGGAAGCCTTCCCTTGCACCTCACGCTAAAATAATCCAGCGATGGGTCCTGGCACGGGGTAATTACATTACTGCTCTTCAGTATTTACAGTGAGAAAAGAATGCTGGCCCTTCCCTCTTCATTCACCAAGGAAAGTGAGACAGCTTCTCCAGGTCACCTGTTATCACACTGCACGGCATCTATGTGGCGCCCAGCAGTTCTCACTGCTATATTACAATGTGTCTTCCTCAAACTCTTCAAAAAAAAAATCCCTACGGGAGATGGTATTTTTGGGTGTGTCTTTTGGTTTGCTTCCCACAAAATGACCCGGCTTCAGCCTTTGATGGTGTCTACAATTACAGCAGCTGACCACACCCTCCCTTTGCTGCACGTTCGAGAGCTGCCTCGTTCAGGTTCCCAGTGGGCTAAGCTGCACCTCTAGAGGCGGGCTCGGGTGCAGACGAAAACGCGAGCAGCGCGGGGTCAAAACTGCGCAAAACACACTTCTCATTTTAATAAGCGCCTGATTCATAGACGCACTGCTGAGCAAATGCACATCCGCGTATATCACGTCCCTGCTCCCATTCACTTTTCAGACTCACTGCAAAGTGTCCAGAAATCCGTAGATTTTAAGCCTTCAGGAGGTCACAAGTACAAGGTAATAAATAAATGACTGCTACTTCTATTTTTTCCAGATGATAACTTTATTACCATATGGTGAAAGTACGAGCACTACAGTTTTTTTCTCTTTTTTTGCCTCAGCACCGCAAGAGAACACAAATAGACTGACGAGCTATATGCTAAACAGCTATTCGCCTATCAGCGCCTTCATTGTATACGCACAGGGACCACGGTGCTATTTTTAAATCCTACGCTGTGCACGCTATATTAGTATTACACCGTAATTTCCTTTACATACACCACCCATCTACTTTAATTACATAGCTACCATAATTTACTGATAAACAAAACAAACAGGTCTACACCATTTTACGTGCCCTTTCTTCCTGTAGATTTACTGAACAGAGGTGATGAGGAAGTTTTTCACAATTACATGAAGTACAGAACCAAATACCAGAGGCGGTGTGATGAGGCATCTGGTGTGTCTTGGGCCTTCTGAATATTCTTTCAGTTAATTTATACGTGCAGATGCACTGATTACTGCACTGTACTACACGCATTCCGAAAACACAAAACAGCCTTTAGGATATTCATATAAAGACAACCGTAGTTTTCATCCCACTTCCATTACTTAGGGGGGGGGGGCTGTTTTGAATTCTGATTCTGCAAGAATTCCCTAGTACCTTTTTAAAACGGACACAAATACATATTTCAGAGCATCAAAACAGTACAGGATTACGGGTCGGCCATCCGCGGCGGTAGAACGCAATCAATACCTTGGTGCAGCACTTCGGAGTCAATTTTATGACAAACCAGCGTTTACTTCAAATCACTGAGCAGTAACCGAATTCTAAAACTTGAAATGTGACGTGAAAAAGTAAAGTGGTAGAAATAACTTTGGGGGAAAATGGAAAGTGTGCAACTAGTACATAAAATACATGAGAAATACAATTGTAGGCTATACTGTGATTGTAGGAACATGAACTTCTATAGGCGGTACCTCTCCATGATTTGCAAAATCGCTTTTCCAGTAATTTAAAAGCAACGTTGTTGTTTTATTTGTAAGGTAAAGGTGCTCTTAAACTAGTTCAGAATGTTTTCAAAACTCCGTAATCCTGCCGAGGCCCAGCCGTCAGGATACAGTGTTGCAACTAGGCGCGCCTCTGTCAATTCCCAGTCCACAGCTAGCATTATTAACTTACAAAGACACGGCTTTCCCCGCTTAACACAGATTCAAAACTAGAGACAGACCTCGCTGTTGTTCAAGTTACAGACTTGAACTCGTATTTGCATTTACGATTATCTAGGAATTGTCCCCAGATGTTTCTAAAACACCGTCGGGCCTTTCCGGATACTGTGGGAAGTTCGGGATGGGAAAGTGCGAGAATACATTATAATCACCATTCTTCCCAAAACTTGAGCAATCGGATGCTACTAGCTTGTGGAACATGTAAGTCTCAATCTTACTCACCAACACCGTACTTTTCCTTTTTCGTGGGGACCCAGCGAGACATTCTCACGAGTTTGACGAAACTTTTTCGTTAGTGTATCTGGTGCGCTGTTTGTAGTTCCTTGTGTGACTCCAGATTTTCTGTCTTTTTTGTTTTTACTATTTGTGCCGAGAGCCACACCGAGCCGCCATTTTCCACCAGTAACTGGGAGAACCACAAGGGGGTACAATGAGAACAGCAGAAAACTTTTTTCATCATGTGGTGTTACGCGTCACTGTGAAAACTAGTATGACAATCCGCAGATCCGCATAATGTGACTTAACGAAGGTGAGGTCATACTGTTAGTTATTTCTGTGACAGTTCAATAAAAATCGGTGATTTTCTGTGATCAACCATAAGAAGCTGTTATTTTGTTTTTTCTTTGCACTCAGGAGAGATTGCTGTTGTTTTTTCTGTTTTGTTTTCATAAAGCATGCATCTTCTACATGAAAGGTTACAACGAGAAAATGTAATGAGTGAAAGCTGAAGGGCAAGGCGAAATATATTTACCGCTACGTCGACTAGACGTGAATAAAGATTTATTCTCAACCATTCTCCAATGAATAAACATAATTTACTTTGAACACAATTCAAATCACAGTTGAAACAACATAACTGAGAACTACCTGTTCACCACATTACGTAATAACTATATAGCGCCATAAAACCATTAAAATGTACGACTGAAAGTAAATTTCTCTATAGAATGTTAAGAATGACCCATCCAAACAATCCAAAGATCAGTGAATTTATGCCACATTTGAGTCAAACAAAACAGGCCATTGGCAGTTTTATGGGGCATTGTGGGTAGTGGAGCAAGAGAGCTCTCTTTTCCTCAGGTTGTGGTTTCATACCCATCCAGAATTGCATTATTGTTATGCTCATTATTGGCAGATGCTCTTATCCAGAACAACTTACATGGGTCACAGTTTTTTTTTACATGTTACCCATTTACACAGCTGGGGCAATTCTGGGTTAAGTAGCTTGCCCAGGGGTACAACAGCAGTGCTGTAGCGGGGAATCGACCCAGCAACCTCTCGGTTACAAGTCCTGTTTCTTAGACTTATGCTGGAATGCCGCCCCCTACATCTGTGGGAAAAAATCAGGTACAGGGATTAAAGCTCTGAGGCAATGGATAGAGTGTGTGGCTTGTCCTCCATTTTTGTTTAGTTGGTTGTGGAGCCACAGATATCCTTTGTTATGGCCAGATATTCAGCTCATGTGTTCCTTCTATCGACAGTGTTTCCTCCTCTGGAGGTTTCAGTGCTGTCTGTGTTGTTATGCTAGTTATGGTTTTGCTCTAGGCCACGCCCTTCAAGAATCATCAACAGCAAGCCAGCACAACAGAATGTTTATAGCTTCAAAGGGTGAGATGCTAAGCAAACAGAGCTGATTATCCGGTCGATATATAGAATATCTTTGATGGAGTTTTACAATCAAGAGACTTGTGGCATGCTCTCTTGAACACATTGAGTTTCCCTTCAACTAGCTGACTGTGAAGGAGTGTAGGTTGTTTGAAGTGTGTGGAGCTAGTCAGAGGCGTAGTTGCCAACAGCACATCCTAACAAGTAACTTTGTTGCTTGAAAGACAACCCCAAGTTCCCAATAACTTCTTAGTCATTACATAATTTTGTCATTTGGCTGGCATTCTTATCCAGAGCGACTGACAGAGAACAACTACAAAGTACATCTAATTAAGTCATGTGAAAGATCTATAGGACACAACTGACCACATCCATACATGTGCCAGCTCCTTACACAGTGCCGTGATAACTAATATATACACACTTAAATAACCACACAAATGCCATTCATAAGCACATTACAGCAAAGCAATATAGCTAAACTACAATAAAACTACATGAATCAGGGAAAGCCAGTAATGTTTGGGTAGGGGTACCAAGGTGAAGGTCTTAAGAGGTGACAGAAGACTTAACTGTCCTGACCACTATGGGCAGCTTGTTCCACCATTTGTGGATCATAACATTATATTGCATATACATGGTATTTAGCAGACGCTATTATCCAGAGTGACTTACATAAGTTACAGTATTTTGATATGTTACCCATTTCTACAGCTGGATATTTACTGAGGCAACTGTGGGTTAAGTACCATGGCCAAGGGCTCAACAGCAGTGTGCTAGCGGGGAATCGGACCGGCGACGTTTCAGTTACAAGTCCTGCTCCCTACCTCTATGCTACACTGCCACCATAACAGACAGAGGACGCTACCAGGATGTGCAGCCGCAATAGGAAGGGACAGCCAGGTGGCCTGAGGTTGCAGAACACAGTACCCTGGTCAGAGTGTGGGGTCTGATGATCAATTACAGATAAATGGGAGCCATTCCCCTTGCTGCCCTGGTAGGCAAACTCCAGAGCTTTGAAATGGATGTGAGCCATTACCAGGGCAAGATGTGTGTGTGTATTTTGGGAAGATACCTCGTTCATTGCAACAAGGGCAATAAAGTATTGATAGGGAGGATGGAGATGCTGCCACCACACCTTACCCTCGTTCAGGCTGAAAAAATGAGCTACAAATATACTCTTGTCTACTGCCGTGACTCAACAGCTGTAAGTGTTAAACGGCTTTTTGAAGTTCTTATTGCAGCTAGCATCAGGCATTTGGCCATTTAATTGGGCTCTGTTATCTCTGCTTTATTGCATTTGCATGTGAAATTACCTAGGATAGTATGGGCGTTGTGAATCAGACGCCACTGCAGATGAAATTAGATAAACAGCAGATGTTAATGCTTTTAGAACATTTCTGAGCTTACTCATTACTGGATTCAGTCCTTATTGGATTCTCACGTCTCCTCCATAATTACTATAACTCACAGCTCACTGTATTCTGCCGACTCTGAGGGAGTAGGGGATACACTGATAATGCAACAACATGCATTACATATTTTTTAAAAGTATAGATTTTCCCGCCAATTCTATATCTGTTTTTTTTTTCTATTTGTCACAATTGTACCCACAACTTTTACCTACTTACTTTATGAGGACAAACTTTAAGGGCTCCAGGTCTTATGCAATTTTTTTTTTCAATAAGCATTAGTATGCATTACTGTCTAGTTTTGCATTCCCCTTCAGAGATTTTTTTTTCTGAGGCAATTAATAATCATTATACCATAAAATATCAAATTAAGAAAAACACGAAACAGGGAGGGGGGAGGTATGCCAGCCCGGTGAGGCCGCTGATGTTGTCTTCCTGTTTGAGCATGAGATGAACACAGTTTTGATGAAAGTTGTTTCAGATCTTTTTTTCCTCTCCTTTTGGTGTGTTTGAAAGCGTTGTGTTTCATGGTTCTCTCAGCGGCTGCAGACACTTGGGTGGATAGTGTCTCTTTAAAGTCCCCAGCTACGCAGACTGTTAGCCTGAAGACACTGTCGCCCTCACCTGGTCACCCCCCCCCCCCCTTCAGCTCCTCTTTATAATGTTTGCTTGCCAGCTTCAAATAATACATGTTGTGGACCTCTTCTCTGGTCTAGTAGCCTAACAATTAACACAGGTGTTACTTTTGTGGAATGGCAAAAATTGTATCCGGTGCAAGGTTATTTGAAATTTCAGGTTGGCTGAGATTTTTTTTTGCTTGGTTCACTTGGTACATCATGCTCAATATGTCTTGGTTGTTATGAGATCAGCACACTGAATTGAAGGAGTGCAGGAAAGCTTACAACAAAGTGAGAGTTCATAAGATGTGCCTCTTCCTCTCTGACACAATTTAAGGGGATGTCCTGATCCTCTGTATTGCAGCATGTGGGTATTTGTGTTTGCGTGCGTAAGCACCGAACAGCTTCAGAGCGGTACACCAGTGAACTATTTGATATTCCTTTCATGCTGTCTTCCCTAATATGTTTACTGAGGAAAATCTTCCGTCTCAGACACATTCAATCGCCCATGTGGTTTCTGTATGTGAGCTGTCGGGTCCCTCTATGCGACCATAGAGATTGAATTTTAGTGTTCTTAAATTTCCCTTCAGTTCAAATAAATGTCTGTCTGAATTTAAATTGTGCTGAGCACATTTCTGTCCTCGGCAGTCTAGTTCAACTGTGTGTCCCTGTTTTGAATCCATGCTGTAAAATGCCATGAAATTATCACTGAGAACACGTTGGCCTCTGTTGTTCCAGCTGTTAAATTTCAGGAATGTGGCCACCAGGGGGCATCACCTGCCTCTCATTTTATTTTCCTTTTGGTGGTGGCACTGTGTTACTTATCTCTCCCTCCTGGAATTATTTTCTCATCGCATGCCCCCTCTTCTTTTCAATTCCATGTCACCGTTGTCACGGAGCCCTCTGAACTTAATGTGGTGGTTCTGTGTTTTTGACCAAGCCTGCTTGGCAACTTCCACAATGAGAAGGAACATCCTCTGAGCTCTTTCACAGAACGTGGCACTCTGTTTGTATGCCTGGGTGACCTGTAATGTTCGCCTGGACAATAGGACTCAGTCAGCTACCTATCTCCCACTGCTTCTCTTGCTCCCATACACAGAGTACAGCAGGCAACTTGACCTTGTCTTCTCAAAAAACTGCTACACTTCTAACCTGTCTGTCACTCCCTTTCAGTTCTCTCCTTTGTCTCCCTCTTTCTTCCTCTCTCCTGTGTATCCACATATCCACCTCTCTCCTGTGCCCACACCTATTGTCACTTCCTGCTGAAATATGTAATTTTCCTCCCTCAACTTTATCCTTTATAGTCTTGTCCGTCCTCTTTTCAAACAGGTAGGAATCTCCCATCTGCTTGTTATCTCCACTATGTCCATGCTCGTGTCTATGCTATCATGTACTCTTGAACCTGTTTGCCCTCTGTCAGTGAGGTCAGCCTGAACACCCTCGTCCAGCTCATGACTCTCCACGCTCGCACCTCAGCACTGACAACATCAAACTGTAATTGGAAGATGTCCAAGCGTGGTGCTCGCCCAAACCTTCTACCAGTCTTTTGTGTTCAACTTCTCATCCTCCTTCGTGCCTGCTAAAACACCCTTCTTCCAGGCAAATATCCAGACTGCCTCTTGTACTCCACCCAAATTGTCCTCTGTCATCTCCTCCCTTCTCATCCAAATCCCTCTTCCCCATTGTTCTCTCATTGCAGATGAAGCTGCTGCATTCTTTGAGGCCAAAATGGCCTTCTGCTGTTGAAAACCATTAGGCTGTCTTCTCAAGTTTTGCCTCTCCAGAACACATTCATGTACAGTATGTCAAAATGTCCATTTTTTCTTTCAGAACAATTTCCCAGACCCTTTCCTTTCAGTAACAGAGGTTCTTAACTCCAGCACTTCTTGAAACCTTTGAAGCATATGACACAATAGACCCCTAGATCCTACTGTCCACCCCAACAGGAATGACACCTCAGGCACACACCACTCTCTCTCTATCTCTCTCTCTCTCTCTCTCTCTCTCTCTCTCTCTCACACTCACACTCACACTCACACACACACACACTCACACTCACACTCACATGTAGATCCCCACGATATTCAGAGATCTAGCCCTGGTTTGGTGCACCTAATACCTTATAGACCATTCTTACCATGTTATCTTCTGAGCTCATTCTAAACTTTTAAACACACTTTTAACTGGAGTCCCCCAGGGCTCACTTTTTGCCCCCCTTTAATTCTCCTTTTTAAGGTCTATAATGGACATTGCTGTTAGTCTTGATGCCAAGTCCTCCTTCACAGTTCCTCTTACCGTTGTTCCTTAGTTATGTACAAGAAGAATCTGACCATTTTGACCACTTACTCATGTCATACTCTTGCTCCAGTGTCCTGTACTTCACCTCTTGGACCACTGCAACACTCAAAGATTTTGTGTGCTTGTGACATCAGACCACTCCCTCACTCAGTAGACTGCTTGGCTGCTCTCTGTCCTTCTAGTGTATTCCCATATTTCAGCTCTACTTGACTCCCTTCAGTGGCCAATCACTAGTAATCACACCTCTCATCTCTATAAAGGTGGTGGATTGCATTCAGGCGTTCAGATGTGTGGCCTGACCTAATCTACTTCCATCTAGATGGGGGGGGGGGGGGGGGGGGGGGCACATGGCTTGATTATTCTTTGATCATTATGAATGCATACATTATTACCTATACAACTAATCTGAATATTCTCTTTTACTGTCCTCTGTCCTTATTTGAATCTTCATGAACACTGATTAAAACATTGTGTCCACAAGTACTAAAAAAGGAATGCATTACATTACATGCATTTCCCTTAATCCTCAGAGAGCACTGCACTGCACTTTCCTTTGTGGAAATACCTTTTACTTCATTGTTTTGAGCATAATCCAGTAAGGTTTGTAAGCAGTACAGAAATATATTTAATAAAAGCATTTTCATTTTTAAAAAAGCAAAGGACGGAAAGGGCAGAAAGACATTCAGAGTGTCCCTCATTAAACAGGGGTAGCTAATAATTAACTGACCCATAAATCATTATTAATGCATGAATGGATTTAGCTTATTCCAATGAAAAGGGGGCTGACATTTTGATTTGGGAAAAGGGGATTTTCAAGGCTTTATCCAGCTTGAAATATAAGCTGAATATTAGCCCATTCAAATACAAGGGAATTGCTGGATTTTGTTCTGTTATGAGCACACTATAAAAAAAAGATTGTGTGGCAAATTGGTGGATGGGGAGGATGTGTGCTAAAGCGTAGCTGAAAACACGCACTGCAGCCTCTGGTCTGAAGGGATATTTTGTTTTATTTGTTCTGAAGGCAAATAAGTCTCAGACTGTCATGCGGATTGCCCCGAAACCAGTGAGAAACAAGTGAGGTTACTTGTCTGAACCAATTCATGCAATTCATTGCCCATTCTTCCAGGAATCACATGCCTGGGATCCAGGCCTGAGGAAAGCAAACAGTTGCTCTATCGTCAGATCACAAGATCTGAGGTAACCACAGAATTCTGTTTGTTCTATTGTATGAGAACTGGAACATGTAAACTCCCCTTTCTGCTCTATGGTCTAAATACTGAGTCAAGTGCAGTGCCTGAACAACTGAGGTGTGCTTCATCATTGGCTCACCTATTGTTATTTTACATTATTGATTTCACACAATTATCTGCTATGCTGTGTTTTGGTTTTCTTTCTTCAGAACCTTCACAATTTATTCCAGAAACTCTCTTTGTTTCTGTCAAGATTATTATTGTGTTTAATATAAATAAAACTGTCATACAACTTTATGTACATTCTGTGCTTGGGTTGTGACATGAGCTTAATAAAAAATCATCAGTTTTTAAACTATCATGGACATTTTACATTTACATTTACTTATTTAGCAGACGCTTTTATCCAAAGCGACTTACAAAAGTGCATACAGTAAGTATAGTGACACTATGGGGACAGGATGTGTACAGTTCCACAATGAGACAGTTCTCAGCTGAGAGCAAGGTCTGTTTGAGGACACAGTACTATCAGATTTGTACAACTACAGCGTATAGGGCAACTAATATGATACACCTTCAAACAGCAAACTTCAACAACTTCAAATGGCGCAATGAGCGTCAGGGTAAAGGCGGCAACAAGCCGTTACACTACAAGGGATTCATCTTGGAATCCTTTATTCTGTAACTTGGAAGTCATAATACACATGGAAATCATTTTGAGTTTGACACTAACCTTCTGTTACTGCACTGGTTAACCTGACTGTTACTGACTGTGACACAAGAAAGCAGGAACACAAATTGGGGCAGGTATCAATATGCCATTGTTGTGGCTCACCGACCAAGCACCCTGAGGATTATCACTGTATAATGAGTATATTAGATTCATTTGACAGTGCATCCCCCCCCCAACAATTAAGATTTAACAAAAACCTTGATGTGTTTTGGCTTGTTGTTAACAAGCACACAAGACTTGCATGTCTAAATGTCACAGGGTTTATCTGAAAAAAATATCCTCAGGCCTTAAGCACATCCCTCTTGTCTCTCTCTCCTTCTCTCTGCCTCTTTCTCTCTCTCTCGCTCCTCCTCTTGAGGCTGTACAGGCCCTGTGTACTGGGTCTCTATTGTTCATTCAGAGAAGATCACACAGCTATATTCATGCTTGACTGGCAAGAGTGCCACCAGTAGCACCTTCCTCCCTAGAAGGTCCATCTACCAAATGCAAATTAAGTGATTTAAAGAAAAAAAACTATGACATTTTCCTTCTAAAATTCTTCTTGGGCTGAAATCTGGACCATTTGATTTTGGCTTGGCCTCCATACAAACATATTTCTTGTTTCTGACTTCTTCTTTACCTCCTTTCTTTTCTCTTTTTCTTTGGACAGCTGGAACTTTGGATAATCAAACAAGAAGATCTTCTGGAAAATACACAACTGGACCATTTGGTAAATAACTGTCATTTCCTGTCATTATTACTCTTTGAGTGTTTGGATTGTGTTTGCAAATATGAGAAATTGAATACATTTATTAAAAATTAAAAAGACAAAATGGGACCTTTGTATAAATAATGAGAGAATCTGAATAGTACATGACTTAAAGCATGAAATGCATATTGGTAAAATATGTATTTTCACAGAAGTGTACAGTTTGTCTTCTTTTCATATCCAAACAAGTGTCACCATGATGTTGAGAGACATACTGACTGCCAGTGCTTTGGGAACAGGTCCTGAGAAGCCAGTCTTTGGTGAGGTCAAGCAACCACAGGAAATCCCTCTGGGGGATTAACTTCAATGAGAGACTGTTATGGAGGTGAAATCAGAGAGCTGGCGACAGTTACCCGAGTCCTACAGAAGACCGGGCAGAAGATCAGCCAGTAGAACCCCGGGATGGAGACGATCAGGGGACGAGGGCTACTGGGAGCAACTGGCGGCCGAGGTGGAGGTGTTGCCTTGCGCCCCCAGACCCCAGAGCTGCATCATGGGTGTCGGGGTGGAGGGGTGGCTGCGGCAGCTGGAGAGGGCGCAGAGTCGCCCTTTAGGTGCCCCCGTCTGCGGCAAGGTGCCACCTCTCTCAGACAGGACGGTATCTATGCCCACACTGCAAAGAGGGGCCATCAACTCGACCCCTTCGCGCACTGAGACCTACCGGCGATATCCAGTCGTCCCCCCACCCTACGTCCAGGACTCGACCTCACAGAGGACCGCCAGCTGGTACGAGACCCCTCCGAGCAGCGAGGAGGAGTTCTTCACACCCGTTCGGTACCGAATGCCGGATCCCTCAGGCCAGTGGGAGACGGCCCACTTCAGGTGCGCCCCCAGGTCTGAGCAGGTGAGATTCTCCACGCTGGCTCCCATTAAGAATGGCTGGCTGCCGATCCAGAGACAGGCAGTGGTGTGTGACATCACCTGCCATGCCTCCAGACCAGAGGATTCACCCCACCAGGTGAGACACCTGACGCTGTGTGGAATTCAGATGTTGTGTTTAAGAAAAGTGATTTTTTAAAGGGTGTTAGTCACAGCAAGACATTTCCTCCATGAATACCAGCATGTTTGCCTTCCCAGTCAACACAATTGCATGCTTGAGTATACTTTTGTAATGGAACAATTTCAGTTGCTTAAAAGTGTCAATATCACTGTGATGGATAAAGAAATGCTACCCCGATAAAAGTATGACTCATTCCCACAATATTTTTTCTGACTCATCTTTTTTTCTTTCAGTAGGTTTTCATTATTTATTACTGAAACCTGCAGAGATGTAAATATTTCCAGTCATATTTACAAAATGAGTCACGGTATTCCAAATATGGCTTAATAATGTTATTGGTAAACACTGAACATGATGACTAAGCAAAACAACGGGCCTTTTAATCACCTGTCCTACAGAGATTTGCTTTGCTTTCGAGCAACACAAAAAACACCTCAATAGCACATGTGTGTGGAGTTTGACAAATAAACACGAAGCCGTTTTCTCTCCAGGTTATGATTATTCACAGTATGAATCACAGAAGAGGTGCTTGTTATTTGCTCACAGGCAACCTGTGAAACCCTGGTTGACACCATGTTGCCAAACCGCTCATATCCGTACCAGACAATCCATGCTTTGGACTGCATAACACAGACCCTCCGCACATTATGCAAAGGATGTGTCTGTGTGATGCAATGTCCATCTCCGCTCATTGGGGTCTTTGTTCAGGAGTACACAGCACTGTTTTGAGAGAGACACCTCTGTGTGTCTCAGTTAGTTTGGAAAGTCCTCCAACATAAAGTCCTGGAAAAATATGCCCACTGCCATCAATAGTCCAATCTGGTTGGCCAGAGTCCCTCCGGCCAATCAGATTGTACTGTTAATGCTTGAGAGAGCTCTGCAGTGCCAGATAGACTTGTAACCATCTTGGTGGCTTCTCTGTAGCTGTGCCAAAATGTTCTATGGGAATAGTATGCACTTCCCTCCAGGAGACAAGGCACTACAGGGGCAGAAAGCTATTTGTCAACTCTTAGAGCCCCTGCAAACGGTTGGCATTTTGGCTGTGCAGTTTCACTACAGCCCTCTCTGCAGGAAGATAATCTGTTTCTATCAGGTTTACAATTGATGAGTGTGCCATGGTAGCTACAACAACAGAAAAGAGAAAATGGTCGCATTTTGCACAGTGAGAGTACATAAATGTAGTATACAGTAAAATAGCTGTCATGAGTCTGCACTCATGTTCTGTGCTGTTCTATTGTGCAGTATAATATGAAAATATCATGTTTTGTTGCTGTTGTTCTCTTTCAGGATCAATATGACCCTTACATCAATACTGTTATCACCCCGAATTATCTAAACAATAATGGGTTTGGATATACAGGTAGGTGCTTTCAATATGCACAATATACTTATTTGTTATGAAAAAAAAGAGTGTTCATAGAAATGTCTATTTCCGAAACCAATTAAAGAATTGTCATTGCCATGTATTGCTCACGCCATGTGAACTGAAGACATCACTGTAAGGCCAGCTAATGCCTGCATTGAATGTTTCCTTTTGTCAACATCTGAACACTGCGAAGCACTGTTCCGTGCTCTGATCAGAGATGGGTGATGAACGAATGATAAAACATTATGATATTGGCCTGCATTTTTTTTTCCTTAATGGTGTTGCATTGTCATCACTAATACCTCTGTGCCATCAGAGTGCAGCCCGGTCCCATTAAAGGGAGACGGGTTTATTTTAGGTGTGTGCTCCCGTTCCCTCTCTCTCGGGGGGGGTAGCCCCCCTGTTGCAGTGCTCCCATCACCGGGCAGGCACTGCCTGCCTGAATGGCCCCATTGACGGAATCACAATAAGGCCCCTAAAACAAAGTGAATTCCACATAGACCCTGTTTGTCTGTTTTAGAGCAGGGAGGGAGGGTATACTGCCAGATGAGGGAGAGAGAGGGAGAGATATAGGGGGGCAAGAGAGACAGATAGAGAAAGAGAGATAGAGAGGCAGAATGTGTGAGAGAGAGAGAGAGAGAGAGAGAGAAAGAAAGACAGAGAGGCAGACAAACTAAAACTAGAGAGAACGAGAGAGAGAAAGATAGAGAGAGAGAGAAACACAGAGAGAGAATGAAAGACAGAGGCTGGCACACTAATACTAACAGAGAGAACGAAAGAGAGAAAAATAGAGAGAGGGAGACAGAGAGAGGAAAAACAATAACAGAGAGAGTGGAAATGAAAGACACAGACAGAGAAAGAGAGAGACCGTCAGTGTATCGGAGACAGAAGAGCAACGCACAAGATATAAAAAGCATGGTGCGATGTACGCACAAAACCCCATCGGGTCCAGCTCTGAGAGCGATTCCTCTCTCCAGGCCTTCCCACAGCGCTGCTAGCTGGAGCTCTCCCCACTCCTCCCTTGTTTACATATTAATTATCGGGCCGAGGCTTTGACTGCACGCACAAACGATGGCAATCTGGAGATCCGCGGCAGCAAGGGATTGTTAAACAAATTCAATGCTGTTTTCACCAGATGCTGCAGCTGTTTGTCCAATTCCCAGGGATGCTTTAGAGGAAACAAAAAATAAAAAAAAAATCAAAGAAGAGAGTGCTATCTTCTTCTATTCCGTTGAAATCATTTCTAGCTTCACACGCTCTTTTCCATGAGGAGTTTGAATTGAACTGCCTGTCAAACAAAGTTAAAATTAAGCATGCAACTCATGCAAGAACTGTTAAATGCATTTTCATGTTGTTTGAAAATACAGCGCAGACACACACATACACACACACACATATACAAACACACACACATTTATATATATATATATATATATATATATATATATATATATATATATATATATATATATATATATATGATGTAACTTCTGAAATGACCTGACAATTGGCAGTCTGTGTTGTTTCTGTTTTGTTGTATGTTCTCTCAGTTGCTTTGCTTATTTCAAAAAGGCTGTGCTATAAGTGCTGAGATACTGTTTTTTTCATGGTCTTCATGCTTTGGGCTTATTTTGGGCTAAAAGTTTTCGCAAACTAGTAATTGCATCCATCAGTCAATCATAAGTCAAGTGCAAAATTCACACTGAAAATTCTGTCATGCGGCAGAGCTTGGAGCAGGGGCATGCTACAATTGGATACTTTATAAGTGCTGAGGAAAAAAAAAAATAAAAAGAGGCCAAACTACTTCTAGGTTTAAAAAAAGGGGCCAAAAATAGCTCTGGGGTTACAGAGAATACAATTAAAATGACTTTTCCTTCTAGATCATAACAAATAAATTTCACATGGCAGGAGAGACCACAGAAGAGTTGCAGGGACTGACTCTGAGGGAAACAGAGACATGCTGTGGTAAGAGAGAAGTAGACATGGTGCTATGGTTCATCTGATGATGTAATATCGCTCTTCCTACCCTCAGACTGGAGATTTGATGTCTTCCTGACTTTGAAATGGCATCCGGCTGCACAGAAACTGGATCTGTTTAATGCAATTTTAGACATTGGCTGGGAAGTTCGGGGAGAAATATATTTATTGCAGAAGGCCTTACTCAATGCATCAGCAGGCATGGTAATAGACACAACTGGCAGTGCTGGATCAAAGAGCGAGGGAAACCTGAACACGTATAAAGTGAAACGATGGTTTATATTTTGTTCTGTAAATAATGACAGGATCTGAAACGGATTTTTTTTTTAACAGCAGTCTTGACAATGTGAGCAGAATTTTTTTTTGAAAGGTTACCTCGTTGCAATGACAGTCTACTGGAATTTTACTATAATGTGTTTGAAAAGCAACAGCTTTATTCTGAATTTAATTGAGCGAGGACACCTTGCAGACAGCCGCCATGATGTGTGAAGGATCCGCGGCCTGTTTCCCGTATTATTCTTAGGTTACACAGTGAACTGGTTTGCAGCTATGTACCGTGACACAAGTTACTTTACTCATTTATAAATTAAACAAAACGTACTTGGTGAAATGCATCCTTTCTTGTCGTTTCTAATATTATTAACCAAATATGCAATGCGTTGCCTCTAGAAATAGGCATTTAGATGATTTGCTTACAACTGCCATGAAAATATTCTTTCTTACCTTATGTAAATTTAAACTCGAGAAAGGGTGCTTACGGGAAAGGTGGTTTTGCAGGTTAGTATTAGGCGATGAGGCCATTTATCTGGGCTCAATATAATAACCTTATTGTATACGCAAAAGAGTCAGTTCATTCAAAGACCCCCTGAATACTTTCAGCAGGCTGTGTTACTGTTATGACCACTTCGCACATCCAGGTCTCTAGCATCATTTAATAGCTCCAAAATATCGTAAAATTTCAGTCCTTGTTACAGTGTCACGCACTTCAAGCCAGGGACAGCGGGTGATTGGAAAGCAGAGGACATTGGTATTTATGAATATGAAATGTTTTCAGCAGAAAACAGGCTGTTAACGCCCGCGTATGGTTGTCTCTCTCTGCCCCGGCGCCAGATGGCAGCTGACTTTGGCACCCAACGCCGTGGATTTGACTGCGTTCTGTTCCGGCGGACGCTTTTACTTTCTCCCAGGACATAAAAATGTAATTAACAAACAATAAGCAGGATGCCGTTAATGAGGAAATAATTGACACAAAAAACTTTGGCAAGGGGGAAGTGTTTGGTTTCATAGTATGAATATATTTTGCACAGCCTCGGTCTGCAGTGACCACATTTTTCTCCAATACGTTGCGTGATGAGAAGCTAATTGCCACGGCCGTATTAAAGACATGTCCCTGAGAAAATTGATATGTGACTACTTCTTGTGTTCCTTCGCTTGTCTGTACTTCGCTCCTGGCATTCCTGTAGAGGCTCTACCGAAGGATGTGTTTGGATGATGAAAATTGCAGAAATTCACCGAATTTCACAGTTCTCTTTAACCTCGCCAAGCAGACAAATGTCTAAACCCACTGAACCAGAACCTGGAAAGCTCTTCTAATCGGCAGATTTGGATTTGGTGACGGATGTATCTACAACACAAAGTGGCGAGCACGCATTCAGATCAAGCGGTACAAAGTGATTTACATCGCTCTGCTTGATACACAGTCTGTCATCGCATCTTATAAAGGTTCACCATTTTGAATAAATAAGATGAATGAGTGAGTGAGGACACTGCTCTCGAAAAGGAAATATGAGGACAAGGTGATGCTCATGAATACTTAATTAGGCGGAACAGATGCGAGGGTACATTGGGTGCCCCGTGCTGTAAGTGGGACGGCCAGTCTGGTCCGGGGGACATCTGTCGGGCGAATTTCCGCACAGGAGGCGGTTGGCTTCGGGTTTTAGTTTTTCGACAGATACCCCTGGGGGACATGATGTCTGACACTGGTGATTACACAGTAGTCTGTTGCATTGTAGGGCAGCACTTCTGTTATGGAAGGTGTAATGAGTATATATTGTTTCAATCAAATGCTTCGACTCAGTGATTTTTTACCTGTGGTAATTCACAGCCTTTTGAATGTGTATGAATGCATTTTAGCGTATCTGTCTGTCTGCGCCTCTCTGTTTATATGTATCTCTCTCTGTTTTGTCAATTTCTCCCCTATCACGTGTTATGTCATGCTCATTTTATATACATGTTCTACAAAAACTACGTTTTATACAAAATCTGTTCTTTATAATTAGGATACTTTGCAGCGCATTTCCAAGTCTTTTTCATATGAACTGAACAGAGGCTAATTTTCTGTACAGTGCTTGTGACCTTTATGTAGTGATGTTTCAGGGTGCATATTCTTTTTTTGACTTTTAGACATCAATGTTAGGGTTAATCCTCACAGTGCCAAAGTGTTGCCCAACAGATTATGCATCACCATGGTAACAGAGAACAGGTTGAGATCAAACTGCTGGAATCTCACAACAGTGCCACTGTTTTCAGATATCTCTCACCAAAATGGTCCTTGTTGCTGTTAAACGTTTGAAAATAAGTGGGGAGGAAAAAGACATTCTTGCAAGAAAACAGTACCTTTTTGGCTGTGATCAAAAAACGGATAACATTTCAACTTCAGTATGTTTTCTTACCAATATATTGTTTGGTAAGAATGATACCAGGAAGGAGAAAGAATGACTTATGCAAGTGATAACACATTTGCTCATGCTTTATGTACAGATGACATGGAAATAGGTAGCAACACTGTCATGGCAAATCATACGGATCCCAGTACCTGGATGCGCTCAGGCCAGACCTTACCTGACGTCAAGCAGGTAGGAGTGTTTGTTTCCATTTGCCCTCATTGAAAAGCATTTTCATTCATGAAGCTCAGCATAGCTATGGGAGACCGAGCTGAATTTCTGAAAACATTTTCATTGTCTGGCAGCATTACATTAACAGCATATTTAGGTCTATCTCTGTTGTCTAAGAAAGTGGTATGGGTTTTTGGTTATTATTTGTTTGTCTCTTATACAACGAAAATCACCTGACATTTCTAGGTTAAAGTGGAGGACACTATAAGGAAAGAAGAAATGACAGCCTCAAAATGTGATCCAATTTCAAGCAGGAGTGGGATTGCGTTCATCATCACCAGCGTGCTACCTTCTGTTTTAATTCTGGAAAGGGCTTCTGCTGAGACACTCATAATAAATTTGAAGTCGTCCACAATGTCATTCACAGACTTATAGTACAGCTACTCATTGTTACAGCTCAACAGTAAAATTAGTCTTTACTTTTGTGGAAAAGTATAGCTTATCTAGTCCAGTCTAGTTCTAGTTCTATTTCATCCTATCATGGGAGTGAAGAAACCATGACTGGCTAAGCTTTAAAATGTATTTGTTGCAATTCACCAAGTGTGATGCTTGGAAATGTTACATTACATTATTGTCATTTAGAAGAGCCTGTTATCACTTAGCGACTTACATAGGTACAGTTTTTACACATTATCCATTTATACAACTGAATATTTACAGCGGCGATTCTAGGTTAGGTATACTGGTCAAGGGTATAGCAGCAATGCCCCAGCCGGGAATTGAACGAGCAACCTTTTGGTTATGAGCCCTACTCCTCACCACTATACTCTGCCACCCACCCAAATGTGCTTTGCATATTTCTTCCACATATATCTCTGCACAGATCCAAGTGGTATGCATACAGTATTTCTGCAGCGCTACACCTCTATGTATATTTTCATTTGGCTAAAAGACATTACTATCAGGGTCAATCAGCACAGTATCGCAGCAAGGTCCATCGGATTAAGCATTGCCATAGTAACGACTGCAGGCCTCAGTTCAGACTGTCGGAATCTTACCCTCTGTCAACAGCAAAGCTCGCTGCTTTCAGATAGCACTCACAGAAATGGCCTTTGTTGATGTTAGGCACCTGAAAAGAAGTGGGGAGAAAAGCAATCCTCTCTGCTTAATGACAATATGCCGTTTCATCTCTGTCCTCCCTGACTCAGGCGTCCGGCAGGAACAGCTTGGCTTTGGCGGAGGGTGATTTGCCACTCGACCAGGGGTGTCAGCGGACAGAACGAGAGGACAGGAAAATGGCATTTCTCTTTAATGAGGTTCCGTCCAATGTTTATAGGAGCAAGGAGCATGCGGCACCCTGCAGGAACCCGCTTGTTAGAACAATCAGCGCTCCTGTTCGTTCATATGCAACAGTGCCCCCTGCTGACATGGAGGGGCCAACCAAGATGAGAACGGATTTCTCCTCTGTTACTGTCCAAACCCAGAGGAACTCCAGATCCCCAATGGTGCCCTCTGACCTTTGTGCCGTGACCCCATCCAATGTGTCCAGAAGCGCCACCCCCAAAAACCTTGATAATCCGCCAACAAATCCAGCCTCCAAGCCAGTCATGCACAGAAGGCGGGCCTCCGTGATAAAAGTGGCTGAAAGTGGGCAAAACTCCTATGCAGGGGAGACCGTTACCAGAGGAAGACCGCCAAACTTCAGATATAGCTACACTGAGGGAGGGGACAAAGAAAACACCCCTTCCCAGTTCTGGCTGCAGGGTGGTGGAGAATCTGTGGTCTCCTCTTCCCCTGGTGCCTGTCCTGAAGTACCGGCAAGGTTTGCCAGCACTGCCCCACACCTGGACAGGTCAAAATCCACTGCGCTGGGATCAGAGGCGGGCAGAGGGAAGGTGTACAGGTCGACCCTATCCCTACACCTGAGCAGCCCTTCCTCCAATCAGGCTCTGAGCCCTGACTGGGGAAGAGGGAGGGTGGAGAGGCCCAGGAGGCCGCTGAGCTTCACTGGGGTGGTCCGGCTCACTGACCCAAGCCAGTGTGGGTCGCCATGTCCGGCCGCAAACCAACCAAGCTGCGGATTCCTGGAGAAAACCCATATGGCCAGTTCCAGAGACACTGCCTGCAATCCAATTGCACAGTCCTCCTCTGCTGGCCTGCCTCTGGAGGAGAAAAAGCAGCCAAATGCAGATTCCACCACACAGGACCTAAGGATCAAGAGGGGGCCCTATCTTCACCCAACTCGCTGCACAAACCAGAATCCAGCTGCTGGTAAAACACAAGGTAATGCACAAGTTTGATTTCAGTATGCTAATGCAGCTGTTTTGAGTTCTCTTGTTGACTTTCACCTCCATGCTATAGCACCGATCATAGAAAGCCAAACCTAAAAAGCTAACCCATGGGGTTATGGGTTCAGTCCCCCCAACATCAAATAGCAAGTGATAACCCCGCAATAGTCTGCCATCCTGTCCAGGGGGTGTAAGTACACGTTGAGCTGCTTTGCACCACAGAAAACGGGATACGGCCCAATCCTCAGATGCGGTTCCCATAATTCACCATCAATTTATCCTTGATGTCACCTCCCTTTACGTCTTTGTACCTCCTGAAACGCAAACCCAGAACGGATCCGCGGCACCTCCCTGTCAGATGACAGCGCTCTGAGGGAGAGGCCTGTTCTCACTCATTAACAGCCCAGCTCATTTTCCCACACATCACGCCCATGTATATAATCTATTCCTGGCTGGCCCCAGAGGCAACGTCATGCTTTCAGGGGAATAAAAAGCTGCTAAACACGCTTCAGCGTTCAGCTGACTTGAAAAGCTGAGCGGAATCAAAGCGCGAACTGGTTTTGACCTCTGATCCCGAAGCGGTGTTGCTTTTTTCGTAACACGCACTGTTACTTGCGCCTTTTTTATTTTTGTCGTTTGCTTGAACTGAAGGCAAACGGTTGCGCTGTGCAAATCATGGCAATAAAGTGAAACTGCCTCAAAGTGTTTAGTAAAAGTTAAGGCGGAACCACTTTGCATTTAGATTGAATTGCCAACCCCCCCCCCCAAACCCCCCCCAAACCAATGTTGAAGAGGTGGAGTTTGCGATAGGAGTGAAGGTGCTACAGGTAAAGACTCTTTGGTTTTCCCTGGCTGGCAGGAACTGCACACAGACTCAATGGTCTCAAGATGAACGTGATTTATCATCTTTTTACATTATCAGACCAACATACAAGACAAATTCAGTTGTCTATCCTCCCACTACAGAAGAGATCTCCTGGCGACACCGACATAATGTGATTTAACCGCATTAATGCTGGAGCACAGCAGAATGTCTCTCTGTAAATAATAGTTTTTCATCTGATGTTTTCTTTGACGCGGTGCGGTGCGTTGTATGATCAGTCCATAGATGACACACATATAATAGTGTTACACTACTGTTACGCAGTGTTGAATAGTGTTTAAATTTTTAAGTAATGTCTGTATTTATTTATTTGTCAGCTTCTGCATGATGAAACCAGAAAGCTGTGAGGCTTCATGGGGTCCTAATAACACCCTCCTCCATTCCAGAACATGGAGAGTGCCGAAGTGCTGAAGCCATCTTGGCTCTGAACGCCGCCTCTGTGATCGCCAACATAAAACTCCAAGCACGGCTCAGCAAGATGGCGAACTTGATCTCAGAGCAGGATTCAAAGAAACCTCAGGGCTCAGGAAATGTTTCAGGTACCCTTCTGGTTTTGTACTAGTATGACATAGCCATGTGTCTCGACACCAATGTTTATTTAAAGAAAAACAATTAGCTGAGAATGTTCTGAACAAAAGAAACAATACAGTTGTGATATGAGGGATGTGTGGTTGAAGCAGAAGGTCACTGTTCACTGAGGAAGCTATGGGCTTGTGCATAGAGAATGCACACAGGATATGGCTCTCCTCAGCTGACAAGCAAATATACTTCTACCAATTGCCAATAAACCTTTATTGATGCTAATAACCATAAGTCTGTCTGGGACAGCTCCATTTTCCAACTTGACCTTTTTCAGTATAAACAAAAAACTGTATGGCTCATGCTATAATCTGAGGAGAAAGAGCTCTTTAAAGTATGACAGTCTGATACAGGGAAACGGTGAAAATCTCAATGTGACTAACTGTGATGAAATCTTTGGTTTTCTGGAGCAACACTATGAGATGGGCCATGTTCAGCACACCAAGTAGTGCTCTCAGAGTACCGCTTTTTATTGAGTCAGCTAAAAGGGACCTCCATTAGCAGCTATTAAAAGCTGATGCCCTGTGTGATCCTCATCCGCACAGTGGAGGATACTGGGTGTCACGAGAGGCCGGCCCCTGACGAGGGTGTGGTCAGACGGGCTCACGGTAGCTCTGAGAGGAAGGCACGTCCACGCCCTGTCCACGGGGAGTCCATCTGGCCCGGGTCAATTTATGACCAGCAGGAGTGCACGCCAGTCCCCCTCACTCTCAGGGTAAGAGTGGTCTTCCCCTTTACTGTCAGTGGCGTTGTAAAGAAATACATTGTGTTCATGAGAAAAACTGTATGAAATCTGATACAAGGGGGAGTTCTATCGATGATCAAAATGTTTCAGCTCTGATATTTAAAGCAAGCATTGTTTTTTTTCTTATTTTGGCCATCAGTGAGGCAACAAAAAATGTTGTGTATGCAGCGACGAAAAGTAAACCTTTTTGCTTTTTCTAGCGTGATCTGCTCTGGAGATAATATGAGTTATAATATGCAGCTTTTAGCACCAGCCTGACTATCATAGGAGTGTCCCAGAGTGGGAGTATCTCTCCCAGTCTGAAGAGCCATTCCTCAGAGACAGTGGTAACCTTGGTGCAAATTTACTGGGGGGGAGTGAGTGGGTGGCGTCTCTGTGGTAACGGTGCTGCTTCCCCAGGAGGCCCTGGAGCTCCTGCGGCCGGACTTCATCCGCCGGTCCCGAGGGCGGGTCCAGAAACTGGAGCAGCGGGCCCGGGAGAGAAGGGCACAGCAGTGCTCGACCCGGTCGATGCCGGAGCCCACCCAGAGGAGCGGCAATAGGACGCGCCTCACCAGCCCTAATCCGGCCAGCGGTAGGTTAGCGCGTCCGTGTCGCGCACGCCGCACCGTCCCTCACTGTGGCCTCCATTGTCCCCGCCGCAGCTGCGGTGGCGGTGTGCCACACGTGGGATCTCCTCTGCGTGGTCTGGCACAATGCAGCGGCTGTATGTCTGAATGGGGGAAAAACATTCCCTTTCACCGCCGTTGGAAGCATGCCATATCTAGTTGTGAAATTAATAGCATTAGGAAAAAAAAAAACACTGATCAAAAGCGCTGGCTTGGGCACTTATCAGTCATAATATCACCGTATCCTTTTTTCTGTTAATTAATTCTTTCATGCAGCCATCGGTTTGGACTCATGAAGCAGCGTCCTTGCCGAATGAAAGGTGTGATGAGAACATTGATCAGCGCATTTTCAAATCGTGCCTGGATTTTGTTGGGTTTACTGCCCTCCACTGGTCAGAGTGCAGAGCTGCACTTGTTTAATTAAAGATATTTTTCCAGGGGCAAGCTTTAGAGCATTTTATGCATGGTGCTGGACTGTGACAAAATGATGGTTTTATTTGTGTTAGGTACATTGTTGTCTGCAGCCATTCATCACAGTAAACAAGCACAATAGGATACATACTGCAAAATATTATTCATAGTTTCCAGTGATTGAACACAAAATATAATTCTAGGCTTAAATGATGTGAAACTTTTACTTGTTTCTTCGTACATTTTCCTTTTTTAATTAACTGAAGTCCTCACTGTGTTGTGTGAAAAACCTTGGCAATCCAAACAAGAGATGACACAACAATATCCTCTCATGTGTGTAAATGAGAGGCGGCTTGCAGTTTGTGAGAGCCTGTTTTTTTTTTAGAATGCATCATCATCATCATCATCATCATTGTCATCACCATCACCACCATTATCATCAGAAACATTCCAGGTTGCAGTGTGTGTTAAAATTGTCTTAAAATTGTCCTAAAATTGTCTGTCACAGTTTTCCTGGAGTACAATTGTTTGTGGCAAATATTTTGTGTTCTTTTTCATTCATAATGCCTGACAGTTCTTGTCGTCTTGCATTGTTATGTTACCAAAAATACTGATTACTTTCAATTTGCTGAATGATATGGCAGTTGATGTTGCAGCTGGCAAACCTAGGGTCTTCATGTGCACCCAATTACACTAGTCATTGTAAGCCACAGCTGTCCTCTGTATGTCTCAGACTAGACCAGGCTTCAATGTATTAACTGCAAGAATTTAACCCTTTCTTGTGGAAGCATGCTTTTATTGAAAACCTTCCCACTCTTCCTTGAAATACATGAGCTGTCTGTTCTTTTGACACAGTTTCATCACATTGATAATAACAGTCATGATAATATCAGTAAAAAGACTGAGGCTCCCGCGCTCAGAGCTTTGCCCTGTCAAAGCTGATTTCTGATCTTCACCCCACATCAATTTCTAGCAAGACGAGGAAAAGTGAGCTGTTAACTGAACATTTGTCTGAAATGTGTGATTCAGAATTATGTGGCTGTCTACAGCCATAAAATGTCAAGAAAATGGGAAAAAGAAAATTTGTTTTTTCAGTATACAATATTTAATCAAGGACTCTCCAATAAGTCAGGCCAGTTCAGGTATAGCTAGTGCATTCACTGTATATACTGTGCTCCTCCTTTGGCAGCTCCATGGGAAAAGTCAAATATGAAGAAAAAAATCTGATTGGTCAGCCAATAGATAGACCGACTCCCTCTGGAGCCTTCAATACTAAAAGCGTGGACACCTGGTCACTGAAAGTAGATAGATTCCTGCTGAAAATGTTGACCGCAGCAAATGATAATCTGACAAGTTGTTTAAAAAACCGACAAAAGTACTCATGAAAACACTTAGAGGCATGCTTTCATTTCCTTTAACTGATTAAGAGATTGGTTGGAATAAAACCCAGTTTGCACCTTGAAGCCCTGGGGCTGGGGTTTTGGAAGACATGCTGTAGAGGCACTTTTGATAAGCCTTTTACTGAGGTGACTAATTACGTCTAAATATAGATATCCTCACGCAGAAGGTTTCAGTCATGCTGTCTAAGCCTTAATGTGCTGTTCTTGATAGTGTGATGTGATGATCAGAATCAGTCTTTTCAGCCCAGAGAAAAACAGGTACACTTGAGTATTATAACAAGATGGCCTTGGCTCTGTCGTGACTCTGTGTGTGTGTGTGTGTGTGTGTGTGTTCATAGATAACTTTGGCAAAGCGGGGGAAAGAGCCACAACAGGGAAGGAGATACAGCTCCGATCTAAGCGGTGAGCCACGCCACAGTTTAACGTTTTGGCAAATCCAATTATTTTCTGTCCTTTCTGTTCTTAGAATTCTCCATCAATACACTATCTTCCCATACAGAGGGAGGTTACTGTATCATCAACATCTTTCTTCACGAAGTGTTTCAGCTCAGTTATGGCCTGCTGCTGCTGTGCTTGTGCCCTGTCTTTTCATTTCTCCTATTCTAGTGCATCTCAGAAAAAAAGACCACACCATATAATATGCTATACACTGACATTGTTTGTTTTTGAATAGATAGAATAGCTCATAAATCTACCAATCCATGTACAAAAGAAGCAAATGTTTCTGAGAAAGTCAGTGAACTTCATGCCAGTCTTGTTGATTGATCCAGGTTGTGTGACATCTTTTAAGGCTGATGAAATGTGGGAATTCCTTTGCCCCGCACACTGAACCACTTGATTTTTCTCTTAATTGCAAATGCTGACAGGAATTACAACAATTTGCCTGAAGTCAAGAGGAAGAAAGAGGAGGAGAAGAAGAGAGCAATGACACAGACTAACAGACTGAGGGCTGAGCTTTTTAAAAAGGTAAGACATCTTGCCAGACCCCAGCTCAGACAGGTGTGTGTGATAGGGGAAATGGAAGTAGAGAGGAATTTCAAACTTTCCCCGTTAGGTTCTACAAAGACACCTGGAGTAGATACTCAAGAATGGCTTCAGGCTCTTCTGTTGGTTCTAGAATGGGTTTTTGAGTGAGTTCTAGAGGGGGAATTTGGATTCCTTCATGGTTTTAAAATTAGACTTTCAGGTCATTGCTTGGTACAAAAATGAGAATTTAGGTTCTTCAGCTGGCTTTACAATGGGACTTTTTAGATTTTTCTGTAGTTTCTTGACTGTGACGTTTGGCTCTTGATTGGGTTTGGAAATTAGACTTGGGGTTCTTCAGTGGGTTCTGGAATCGTATTATGGGTCTGGAAGTGGGTCTTTGGCCTCTGGTGCAGGTTTAGGACCATACTTCAGCAGGCTCCAGAGTAGCATTTTGGGGTTTTTTGGTCAGCTAACGAACGAAATTTGAAATCCTTCAGTAGGCTCCAAAATGGGTTTCGAGTAGGACTTATCACATGTTACGTTAGTACTATTTATATTAGATCATATATTTAGTGAATGACCCTTTAAAGGGCTATCCAATAAATCCAATGTCGTACATTTTAATATAGCTGGATGTTTGTCAGAGCCACTGTCACTGCCTGCCTTTCTCAGACTGCAGTAATGGCCTTTATCAACACATCAGTGCCCAACCCCCAAGTCCAGAATCCAGTGCTGCAACCACTGTAATATTAGAGGCAGTGCAATTATAGAAATAGCACACCCTTCACCCCTTGCACACTGTTAAAAAAAGAGACAGAGAACAGTTAAAAACTCAAATGGTGTGCTAATTTATCAGTTCCCTAGTACAGCTATCCCCTTCCCTTCTCTGTTTGCTAAAATGTTCTTTTCACTATAACAGTTAAAGTTTGAGCATCAGACATTTCTGACACACATTAAACGTCTATTGTTCTAAGTGCATAGTTTATTTATATCATCATAAGAGCCATTTAACTTTGTCATGTCTGTGTCTATAACGTGAGAGCAGAGTGCGTGTAATAGTTAACCCTTGGTCCTAAAATCTCAGTTAAACTTGGAAAAGGGCATAAATATTGCAGTGATCTAAATGTCACCGATATAAAGGCTGTTTGTTCAACAATAGAATAAATGTCATACACCTGTCCACGTTGTGCCTGGAGGCATTTCACATTAATTGAAATCTGGGGAGTGCAAAGGCTACCAAACCTTCTATATGATTTGGAATGATACTAAGTGGAATGCTTGAATCACATGGTGATTTTCAGTTCGGAGGTGTAAATTGTTTTCTATGAAGCATTTTAGCACCTCAGACAGGCAATGTACAGAATCGTTATCTTTTACCAGACAACATTAAGCTTTCTGAAGGTACCCCTTGGACACTTTGGTGATGTTTCAGATCTAAGTTTTTTTTAGCATTGGTGTGTGACATTCTGATCTTGACCAGAATTACTGCACTTGAGGATTCCTGTCTTTTTATATTTGCATAATTTCAACCACAAAAAAAGGCTAAAAGGACAAAAATGAATCTGCTTAAATGCATGGATGGAAAGGGATGTGAGGACTAAAAAGAAGGAAAATGTATAACACTTTTGTGAAGGCAATTTGCATTTGCTTGTGAAAAGGAAAACAAATAGGCTAGCTGAAGCTGGCACAAGCACCTGCTGCAGGCTCGTCTGACACTGCACAGTTATGCTTAATCCAGCAGAGGTCACTGTTTGGCTTCTTTACATCCCCTATGGTGGCACAAATTTGTACAAATCCAGTCACACCATTTCTAAAAGGTATTTTCCTTTATTTGGTTTGTTTTTACCTCATCCAGCTGAACTGAGCTGGTGGGCAGGAGGCTAGCTCTCCTGTGCTCATTTCTTTACATGTACGAAGAGACTCAGGCCCCGTCTCCATTGCCTTGACTGGAACAGACTGCAGCTGATGTGTTTTTTTGAGAGCACAGAGCGAGAGCACAGAGGCCTCAGCGGCAATAGGAATTTTTAGGCAACATACTGTCACAGCGCTTTGTCTGGCGGCGCCGCAGACACCTGCAGTGACACGGGTACCGTGGCAGACACAACCGATCCTCAGAGAACGCACTCGCGCTGTCAGCTTGTCCAAAAACAGCCGGCCGCTGCCCACACACGGGACTGCACACCGTGTCACTGACAGACACATGGTGTATCAGGTGCAGAGAACCAGAAAATGGATCTGTTACAATGCAAGCCTCCTCAAGCTATTGCTCTGGCATTTTACTGTAGATTTGTCTTTGGCCCCAATGACACTGTCCCTCATTCACTCAGTCAGTTTAACTCGCAGTAACAGGATGCATTCACTAGAGGGTGCAAGAGGGCAAGACAACCAGTAAATTAAATGTAATTATGAAACGGTTCCTGTTTCTGCTTGGTGCTTTCACTTATTACTTTGTTTATTCCTTTAATGCACGTAAAAAATTTTAATGTAACATTTTTATCACCATTTTATCTTTTTAACCGTTTTTTGTGCTGCACAGACAAAGCCAAGGGGCAATCCGCTGACTGCATTTACTGAGAAGTAGGTCTCAGATGCTTGGAAGCACCGCAGGGACCTGGCACTATCCGACTGTCTGGCTATGACTGGGTTCTTCCACTTGGCCCAGCCATAGCCAGCCACCCTGTGATATGTATTGCAGTCACTTCAGAGTGCCTTTGACAGCCCCGGGAAACTTGTGGGTGGCGGAGACCCAACGTGACATTCAAAAATAGATCTCATCGATTTTTGCACGATCCGTGTAATCTTCTACACTGGAGACTGGCCGCTAATTAGTCCTCCCCAGGGCTGCTGAACCGCATGCTGAGAATACCTGCCAATGGATTATTTTTCTGTGTTCCGCACATGTTGATGCGTGTAATTTTCAAAAGATCAATACAATTTTTCGCATTCTCCTTTTATTTTTTCATGTAGCCTCTCTTGCACACTCGTCGATATGGCACCCTCTGGCTTCAACTGAGAACAGACTCTCAGTGTTTGCGAAGGGGCTCCAGCTCTCCAAGGGCAACGCAGCCAAGCTGTGAACAGCCTCTTTGTCCTCGGTGCTGAGTGTGTGTGTGTGTGTGTGTGTGTGTGTGTGTGTGAGGCCAGTGCTCGCAGGGCTAACAGAAGGCTCTTTGCTGGCATGGCAGCGTGGGCATGGCAGCGTGGGCACAGCAGCGCCCTGTGAGGGAGGAGCGTGGAGTCGACCGGCAGCTTCTGCACAAGGCAGACTATGCCATGCTGCTGCAGCCGAGGCCTGTGATAAGCAAGGGAGGCGGGGGAGGATTGGGTGGCGGGGGGAGGAAGGGCCGGGTGTCAGACTGGCGCTCTGGCACTGATACCGGAGGCTAACCGGAGGACAGGTGGACCGGGCAGGGGGGACTGACACTTCACTATGGGGGTGGACGTTTGGACACGAGGTTAAGCCTTCGCAGCGGAGGCGGGAATATGACTGAAAGCGGGCTGGGGAGAATGTGAGACTGAGAAAAAAGGGAACGCAGCAGACAGGCTGGACCATGGGTGGGAGTGCGTGACAGGGAGGAGCCTGGCCTGCTTCACAGAATGGGTGACATCAGAACGCATGTCACAATGCCCCTAGCACGTAGCCTGGGTTCAAGCTCACAGATACGTTAGATTGTATTTTTTTCTGGCAGAAACTACTGGATCAGATTCTTCAGAGGAAGTGCAAGTGAGGGAGATCCGAAGGCAGACTGCCACATGCCTTTCATCTGCAGCTTTACAATACCTGTGCCTGGGTCAACCCACACCTAAGTCAAATGTGTGATTGCAGGAAATGTAATAATACCTTAGTAAATGTAGGTGGAAGAAACAATTTATGACTGGGCCACATTGCTTTTTATGACACAAAATAAGGTTTAATACAGTTAAGCCATATGCTATTGCTTAGGACATATACGATCATGATGTTTACAGAAGGAACTATGTGTAACCTCATGAAAGAATATCTTCAAAAATTGGAAAATGTACACATTTTAACAGAGCTGCTGGTATGCATAAACCTTTTATTATTGTTGAACTATAATCTGGATATTATTGCTTAATTATATGCTTATTACATATTTATTGTTGCATATTTCCTCCTGCTTACTGTCACCTTGTGGACTGATTTGGCATATGTGTAAAACTGCAAAAAGTGCCTTTGAGTAAATTAAGCCATACCAGGAAAAAAAAGAAAACCTCAGAAAAGAAACCAGATAATAATAATAGTTGCAAGTTATTCTTCGTGTTTATAAAGAATGTACCTGAATAGAATTTCACATTGTTGGTGCCACCTCAGCTGCAGCTGTCGTAAAGGCTGGGAAATGCAAGCTTGCCTTTCAGGACTGAACCGGATCAATACCTGAGCCTGGACATTAAGTCAAATGAACACCTGCTGGAACAAATGATTGGGAGAAGACTAGCTCTTCAACTGTCTGGCTGAAGTGAAATGATGTGTGGTGATGCCGGGCACCAAAATAATGGTGCCTATTCTGCATCTGTCTAACTTTTTAATTTTCTTTGCCAATGTTAATATATTTAATCCTCTCAATGTTCTAAATGCTTCTAAAGTCTAAATAACAATGTCTGCAAAAGTCTGTTCATTAGAACTGCCTCCTCTAAAGTAAATATATGCCACTTTGAAACGTTGTGCTCAGAATTCAAATTTAGATTTGGCCAACAGAACTGCTCAGTTTACAGGTAGAAACTTTTTTTTCCTACTCTCTATTGCCCTCTTGTGACAGTTACAGGGAAGACAAGAAACTGCTATCTCAATAAATTGGTTACAAATATTCTGTAGCCGAGTTACAAATGGGCTTTACTGGTTTGTTTCAAAGAGAAATTGATAAGCAAATTAGTTGTCAAGCAAAGAAGAGCACCCTATCATTCACTGTTGAAATTCAGCCGGGGGTTTCGGTAATGTGCCTGTCGGGAGCTAGAATTCCCAGTTAATAGAACTCAGGAGACTGAAACACTGAAAAAGGTCTTTGTCAGAGAAACTGCCAGGGATGATCTATGGGGTGGTGTTGCAATTTCAGACAAGCTTCTCAAGGAGGAAATATTCCCTGTAAACATGGGCTGTGTGACCCAGTAAAAACAGACCTTGATGTCTTGCTGTTTTAGCAGAATTACCAACAAAACACATCAGACTTCTTCATTGGAGCTCTGGGAATGCTCACACATTTCTGCTGATGCTAAATCAGACTTCAGCATTTGGAGAGATGTAACTCTACTGTATTATTTCTCTTATGAAAAGTCAGCCACAGGTTTTCAAAATTAAATGGGCTAATCATAATGGACTGATTACGTAAGATTATGCTTTTATTCACTCAAAGTAAAAATGTGTCTCTAGATGAAATTCACATGTGCTCCACCTATGAAATTAACCAACAATGAGTGCCAGAACTCAGAGCTATGAAAATCTCTGATTTAACGGGTTGGTCCACAAAACACAGAACTCTGGTCTACAAATTCAATTATCTGCAATAAAATCTTCTCAGATATTTTTCAGATGTTGACCTTTTTGTGTGGGATGCTTGAACATTGGCCTGGGAGTAAAGGACAGCTATTGAATTTATATGAAACATATAATAACTGTGGGAAATGTAATCTACAAATGAAGCGTGTCATAATATGAAATTACTCTTAAGGAGGTGAGTTTGAAGAATGAGCCAAGATTTGATAACAACTGTAGCAAGCACCAATTAAACTCTGTGTTAAAGAATGCATCCAAGTCAAACACCAGCCATTTGGTCATTGACAGGACAGCCTCCTCTGTTTGGCCAAGGTCAGCCCTGCACTGCAGCATAGTGGTAAGGAGAGCTCCTAACCAAAAGGTTGCTGGTTTGATTCCTTGGGCACTGTTGCTGTACCGTACTCAGTAAATATTCAGCTGTATAATGGATAATGTGAAAAAATTGTAATGTAAGTTTCTCTGGATAAGAGTGTCTTTTAAATACCAATAATGTAATGTAATGGTCTGCAGTCACTATCTGGGCAGGTCAGTGGGAACTTTCAACTATTATCACGTTTAACTGACATTCATCCTTACTAAATTTGTGGCTCACTCCTGTATTTAGCTGACTCTCTTATCCAGAGCAAATGAATGAATGAATGAATGGTACTTGCCATCCCTACAACTCTCAGGGAGAAGGATTAAAGTGACCCTCCAGCCAAGCCGCTCCGAATAATATGGGCATGCAGGCTCTCTCTGACTGCATGTGAGCTTTATCCCCACAAGCTCCCCTAGCCCTGTTCAGTTTCATTGTGAGTGAAACAGACTTTCAACCACACACTTAAAAAAAAAGCAGATTCTGCTACAATTTTCATAATAAACGTGCTTCTGTCATTCATAATTTATCAGCGCTCAGCTTCACTAAACCAAGGCTCAAATCGTTATATGATGTGCTTTCTTTCATTTGTTTGTGATGAACTCGGCAGCGGCAGAAATCAGATGGAGCAGATCTAACACTTCTTCATGTTTGCTATGGGCACCTTTATTGCCTTCATTGTGCATGGTTTCCTTTCATTTCACTCTATTGAGTTGGAAAATAAAAACACTCTGATGTACTCAAGCTTTAGATGTTTTATTTTTAGTGGTGCACAGACAGCTTTTTTTCATATTAATCTAAGCAGAGCCAAATTCAGTAAAACCATAGAGTGCTTTGACCATAACTTTGAGGAAGGACTTAAAGCCAGTCAAGTTGTATTGCTTTAAGTCATTATGGGTAAACATTACAATAAATGTCAAATCTTGAGCAAGAAACATGAATAAACAGTACATTTACTTAAGTGCTTAGTTCAAGAAAAGAAGAAGAAAAGAACAAAGAAGAAAAGAACAAAATAACTACGATATCCGACTGCATGCAGGCCGAAGTTAAAGGTACCACCGTTCAATATTGAGAAACATATCGTGTTTGGATACTTAAGTAACCAGTACGTGTGCGTGTGCTTGAGGAGTGCTTTACACGCAATGCGCTAATACAGTTCAAAATTTGATACCGCGACAGTCAAAAGCTTTCATATTTCAAAAACCAGGGGGACGGTATGCAGCGATGACTTTTCCTCGCAGACATCTGTCTGCGTTCTCCTAGCAGCGCTCACAGAATGGTTGGCCATGTGGCGCTTTCTGCCGGGCAGGCGCACGTCAGGCACAGTGGAACCACGGTATCTGACGCGCATAAGCATTTGCTGTGAGCGGCCGTTTTGAGATCTCAAAAAAGCACTTACGTGTCCACAGGCGACCAGACTGCTACATTTCGGGCTCATCAATTCTGTATTATTATTCATAACCGCAAAATATAACAACATCTCCACAACTATATTCTGGTGATTACACTATTATTTCAACAACGACACAGTGAAAACGCCGAAAGCAAAGTTTTTTTTTTTTTACAAACTTAAAAATGTGGAATAGTTTTTGGCGAAAACGCACGTTTCCGCAGTTTGTCACTACGCCTGACTTAGAAAATAACTCACAATGAAACACTTCTCCCTACAATTTGCTGTACCTTACTATACTAGCTAAATGTTCACTAGCTCGCTAAGTGTGAGATGAAAACTTGTGATTTCAAACCACATTTTGTAGATGTCCTAGAGCTGCGGCAGCTCCATTTCCAGACAAACATTCGGCGCTAGGACCTCGCGGAATTTCTGGGGCGAAGCACATGGTCATACTGGGAGACAAGACTTTGTTCCATTGTAAAAAAAAAAAAAAAAAAAAGAAGAAAAAAACGTTGTCATTCTCCGAGATTCACGCTTCTGCATCACTGCCCTTTGCTATCCTCCTTCTCTTTTTGCGCTTCTTTCTGACACGGATCTATATCTTTCCAAATGTCAGCTTTCTGCACACGGCGATTGAACATCTTTGGCTGAAAAGTTTATGACAGCTTTGGAAGCCAGAAATTCCGGCTACGTTTTTTTCCCCCTCAACGGTCTCCTCTGGACTTGATCATATTGCAGGAAGTCACTTCCCTTCACATCAGCTGTTTGACTGTATATTATGGTCTCGCTGCAGTGATAGGATCTGATCGCCTTTTCCTCCCAAGCCGGGCAACATGACAGACCGGCGCTGGAATGAGACCTTAGCGTTTTTGACTGCACTTCATGTTTTGTCGTTAGCGGCAAGGTGCTACGGTGACAATGTGCTACATCCACCTGAAGGTAAGAAGTATTAGCAGTTAGTCTGACATGTCAGTATAAAAATGAAAATAGACTAATTTATTTTAAATTGCCACATCGTTGACGCTGACATGTCCCGCCGAATGAAAGCATGTCAGTGTGTGTTTTGGAGCGGTGCGGCGATCTCACAGTATATGGTTAACTGTAAACAACCTTCAAACAGTTTAGACGTCCACCGAATTCACAGCTTGAGTACAGTACACTCTACACGCTTGCAAAAACAGCTTGCTGAAATGTCAAATTTTACAATGATCTCTGCTGCATGTGCATCTATTATCCACATGCAGATAGAATTTCCTTAATTTAAAACTATTAGAATTAACGAAGTGACATCAGTTGGCTATATTCGTGTAAGTGGAACTTAAGAATAACATTTCATAATTCAGTGCACTGTATCTGAACACCGGCGGTTGATTTGTCATTCAGTTATTGAATTGTAGGCTAGCGCGCAAATGTAGTGCAGGACTAATTTATAGGTGACAATTAATTAAAGATGCTTGATTTGGTGTTCAGCCTCTGTAGCTGTGACCTGACGATCGCGCGCGCGCGTGTGTGTGTGAGACAGTGACGGAGTCAGTGAGTGCATTGCGTTTGTAGAGACTTTACATTACGCCGTGATGTACGGTAAGAGTCCTCTGGGGTAAATGAGTGTGATTTTGATTTCACTGCTTATTCTCAAGTGTTTTTGGGAAGGATCACTGTGTGAGAGAGGCAGAGAGACTTAACACTGATACGCACCCACACTCCCTCGCCTTGGTCACAATTTCCCTTACCTTCTTCAATTCATTGTGCTGTTCACGTGAGAGCTGGCACAAACGGGACATGATTTACAGAGAGAGTGAGCGGTGCTGAAAGCTTCAACGTGCAGACCTGAAAATGCCCCCCCCCCCCCCCCCCCCCACACACACACACACACACACACACACACACACACACAGACTTTATTAACTTAATTTTTTTAACTGCTAATGTATGAACGAGCACCAGCCTGTGTCCGACCGGAGCTGCCTAGCGTGAGGGGGCCACTGTCTGCACATTGATTTGAGATGAGGGAAAAAAACAATCGCGAGGAAAACAGTACACAGAAGAAAACAATTGCCATATCGCATAGCAATTAAAGTGTGGGATGGAGCGCTCTTCATTTCAGATCCAAACTTCAAATGTGTCTCTTGCACTCTCCTTTATAACCAATTTCACCTGATTGCATGATCATTATCCACCTGGTAAGCCGCTCAGCTGGTCCGCGTGCTGCGCTGTGTTCTCGCATGTGCCGTTTATTGTTCATCGCCTCACTTCACGGTTTATATCACAGCATTAGTGTGGGAAAACAAAATTGCTTCAGTAAATCTCCTTTACAGCCCGTCTCCACAGCCGACCGGTTCGACCAATATGCGATGCTTTATGATTATAGATTACAGCCCTAATGGAACACATTTGAGGTTTGATATCACATGAGACTCAATATTTAAGTATATAAGGGGGGAAATAACCTTTTTAAGTCAGATAATTTCTTTTTACTATGAGACACAACCTTGAACTCATATTTTACTTTTTTTTATTACTTGCGTGACATAGTGGTGTTAAAATATTGAGGACTGCAGTTTGCTTGCCACATGTTTCCCTCTCATTGGTCATTAAACAGGGTCAGCCAGCTTTCTTCCCAGCTCATACTTGCCTGGTTTCAGCTCTATAAGGAACAGGGTATTAAAGGTCTCACCTAATGGTCAATAACCAATATACACATATAGAGTTTGGATTAGTTATTTAAGGATATGCCAGCATTGTCCCAACCAGTATGCAATCCCATTGTCCTCAGGTAGTATCTCTGTATCTCCCTCTGTTTCACACTACTGAATCGTTGACTTGTACCCAAAAACACTGTTGTTATTATTATTATTATTATTATTATTGTTGGCATTTAGCAGACGGTCTTTTCTGAAAGACGTTAAGCTGAAAGCTCCAGTGACCTGCCCAGTTAGTGATTACAGATCATTACATTACATTATTGGCATTTAGCAGACACTCTCATCCAGAGCGACTCACAAGGCTGCAATTTTTACGTTATCCATTTATACAGCTGGGATTTACTGAGGCAATTGTGGGTTAGATACCTTGTCCAAGGGTCCAGCAGCAGTGTCCCAGCAGGGAACTGAACCAGCAGCCTTTCGATTACGAGCCCTGTCCCTACCACTATGCTACACTGCTGCCTACTATGGATGAGCCTGCTTTGTCTTCCTGTCCTGTGTTAGCTACTGAATGTGCTCTCTTGCCCCTGCCACAAAACTAGGCCATTGGCAGGCTCCAGTGAGCTGCTAAACTGGTGGGTCCCTGCTGGTGTTGTGCCAATCGTATCATTTTACAATACAAAGCAGCTGTAGTCTGCTCCGCCTCCGCATTCCCCCGGCTGCCTGGCACCAGGTGAGTTTGCTCCTGTCGGTCTGTCATTGCCGGAGGCGAGAGGATCCCCCTCACAAAGGACAGGAAATGGAGGGACTGTCACCTCGGCTGCCGGGTGCGGATGTGAAAGGATTTTGAAAGAGTCAGGGGGGTACGTCTCTTCGCATGAAGAAGTGCTGACAAGATAGCAGAGTTACCACCTCCCGTGTTCCTGATGTCCCTCTTTTGATCTGGGAACAGATGGGTGAGGGGGATTGAAGTTTGGTGCAGAGAGGCCCTTGGATCTGCGTTTCTCCCTGCGTAATTGGCACCAGCATGAGAAGGGCCCTGGGTGTGAGGACACATCTTAGGCCTTGTTTAAATCAGGCTGACTACTCCCTGTGAAGTGGCCCCTGACCGGACCATGTTGCAGTGGAGTTGAAAGTGAATGGGAAACTACAGGACTTGTGTTGTCAAAATTCTAGATGTAGATGTTTTACCACTCTGAACAGGCCTGACCTCATCTAATCTTGGAAGCTAAGCAGGGTCAGGCCTGGATGGTACTTGGATGGGAGACCACCTGGGAATAGATTCTTGGCTTGTACTAGTAGCTCTATCTCTTACCTTGTATTTGTAGCACGTTTTTGCCTAGGTAGTATAACGGTACTTTATTGTCCCAGTGATTGCATTCGATATATGTAACCTTAGATGAGATTAGCTCTGGCTCACTACACCGACCTTGTACTCAGCTTCAGGACTATCTGCATTGTATGACCTGTACACATCTTGCCCTTGTGCCTGTTGTTTGCCTGCTATATGCACTTTTGTACGTCGCTTTAGTATGCCATTGGAAATGGGGGGGTTGCCATTCAAATTTATGAATGAGGAAGTAAATACCATGCCAAAGCACAATACACAAGAGCCCTGTGGTTAAGGCATTCACTTTTACAAGTCCAGGGAATGACTCTTCTGAAAGAAAATATTTGAAGGGATGGAAGAGAAGTTCATTACATTACATTATTGGCATTTAGCAGATGCTCTTATCCAGAGCGACTTACATCGGTTAGTTTTATTGTTCATAGATGTGTTTGGGGAATACGTCGTTCAGTCATCCCTGTATTTGTACACCATTTATGATTTATTTTCTTCATCAGTAATAGGCTCAGCATGCCATTACCCAATCTACTCTCTTGCTAGCTAATGAATCTTTGCTGTAGCTTTATGTAGCTTTTTTCTTTTTGTAATATTACCAAGCTGTAATTTTTCATGCCTCATAAAGGAGATATTGGAATGCTTTGCCTCATAGTTATTCAGCTGCATTAGCCTGAAAATTGAATAAATTAAGAGTAAATAGTGTAAACTAAATAAAGGTTTATATACTATCTAATGTCTGCATTTGTTCATGTGCCCCTGTTTTGACAAGTTGCTTGGTAATGAGGGGTATGGAGTAACTTGCATCAAGTTTAAGGGAACACGCAGTGATGGTGTTGGTGCATTGAATAGGAAAGAAAACGCGCTGAAGAAGCCAGCGAAGTAAGTGACCGTCTGTGGGTCCCGTCACATCTTTCAAGAGGACAGTAGGAGACAGAAGAGACGATCTGTCGCTGCCTTTTTGAAAGACGGAGGCAAGAACCAGGCGAGAGCCACATGCTAATTGCTTTTGCTTTCACACCTAAGCCTGGCTGCTGGCTCCTGCCACATTGTTCTGTGTGAGATTTTGCGAATGTGAGCCGGGTGATTGTGAGAGTCACTACTGCTGGGTGGAGAACAAGCAGGAGCACCCTAGATGCTGATCTCAGCCTTTGAATGGTAGGCTGTCCTTTGAAGCGAAGTAGCTTTCCCCATATCCCCCACCTGAAACCAATGCTTTGATGTGGCTCAGAATTTAGAGGTGCAAGAACAATCGCCATTCAATTTGAATTCTAGGTGCATATGGGCACATCCTGAGAGTGCCTGAGGAAGAAAAATGGCTGAAAGGTTACCATGCCAACAGGCTGTATATCAATAGGTGAAGGAGTCTTAATATGTAAGCTATAAGAGCTAAGTGGCTTCAACTTTTCTGATGGTTTAATGTGGAGTAATATAACTATCTGCCATTGTGGGTTTAAAAGGTTTGGTGCTTTGTAAGTGTACTTTTTTTGGAAAGTAGCTCCACTCTGTTATCAACCTTGATTTCATGCCCTGCACTACTTGTGCAATTTTTTTTTCACTTGGTCAACTTCAGTTTTGAATGACCTCAGCTGATGGATGAGATTCATGACAGAGTTCATGTCAGCCTCATTTTACTGACTGAAACGACCTGTGTCAGCCAACTGCATTTCTCATGTGCCTGCAAAAGAAGGAGGTCTGAAGCCGGAGATCCAGCAAACGGCTGAAACTGGAGTGAAACGTTTTTCTGGGTGGAGACCCGACCCAGAGGTAAGACCACTGAATTTTGAGCAGTTACATCTGTGGTGAAATTCTGGTGGAGCCATCTCAGCATTGCAGCTGTGCTGGGTAACCACAGCTCCTACAGAGAAACTTGGCTTATTTCTACAACACAAAGTATCAGTTTTGAGATTGGCTAGGGAGCGCACCTGACGCACTCATTTTCATTTGCTTTCTTGCTGTTTTGCTTAGAGGTTTTGTAAGATGTAACTCCAGAACCTTTGCTTGTAGGTGTTGTAGGACCTAACCCCAGGAGAAGATCTGCAACCTTAAGAACGTTCATAGCTTGTTGTTCTTGCAGCGGCCTTTTTGTCAGTCCTGATCATGAAACGGAATGAGATTCCAGTGTCAATTTCTGATTCGCTAGAAGTTCACTCGCAGTTACTGGGTGCTCAGAAGAGCAATTATTGCAGTCTGTATTGCATCAGATGTACTACAAGCCCCAAGCCATTAAACCACTGTAGGATTTCAGTACGCACGTGGCAAATTTCAGCAAGAATCGCACCAAATTCGAAACAGCCGTGAAAGTCAAAAGGGGCGCAAATTCACTGTGCAAATGTGCCGGGATCACCACTTTTTGCTATTGCATTAGTGTAGTTTTTAACAGAATGAGCCCTTAGCAGATAAGATGTCAGATAGCTGGTGTCGGATGAGGTAGACATTGTAATCCCAAGCTGACACAGATAGACAGGTGGAGATGTGATCTCAGCCTGCACGTGTGGAGGAGGTTATGTGTATGCTGTTTGGACAGGGTTATACCTCAGCTCCCTGCCTCAGTGCAGAGGGAACTGCAAATCTATTCTGCAACTGCTCAATGAGCAGACCAGAGGTCAGGGCTTTCATCCCTTCTCCTTCCCAGCACACAATCAAACAGGAGCCACTGCTTAGTGTTAGTGCGAGGGAGGCGGCATCTTGATTTCCGCTCATGTTAAACCAAGCAAGCTCACAGCCAATCTCGAAAGGCGGAGAAGAAGAAAAAAAAAACTAAATTCAAGTGAAGCTGTTTGAATGTTTCTTTAATCTAGGGCAACAAATGATGTCCTTGAGAGTGTCACAATTTTGCGCTCGTTTCTTAGCAGGGTGCAAGCAGGGTACGGGTCCACGGCGACCATGGCTGCTGGAGCCCCCTCCATAAATGTAGTGATTCATTCAAACCAACTCTTTTATTTGTCTAAACAAAAAAATGATGAACATTTCAATTTGTGGAATGTGTGGAGTGATGGCTTGCTCAGTGTTTCATATTGATCAAAAATACACCACATTCTCAGTGATTCATAGCTATAGGAGACACTATTTCTGCTGATTTCAAATTATAACTGTTGTAATTGTGTCATAATAGTCTATATTATATTATAGTCCTCTTCCTTTGATAGAGACCAAAGAGTGCATTGGCAATCTCTGCTGCAGCTATGCACATAAACACCCAATCTGTCCCTCCTCAAGAGACAGAGGGTCTCATCCCGGCTTCCTCAAGTGTACTTAAACAGCAAGGGTAAAACAGCACTCCGAGACTCTCTGGAAGAAACGGGAGGAAATCACGCCTTCCTCTTTTGCGCTCATAGGCAGGGGGGCAGACGGCCTCTGGGATCCCCCTAGGGGCACAGTTCTTCAGGTCAGGGGGGTCACTCAGCGCCTCCTGGTTGAGCGGACTGCCTCCGTTTTTATCTCCGGCTAACGGAATGCTCGGCACTATTGATCCGCTTCGTTTCAGCCTCACCACCCCGGGAGTAGCAGTGAAGCTGCAGACACACTCACACTCACACTCATTAATAGGCTGTTGGATTCCAGACATGCAGCCCATCTCTCTCTCTCTCTCTCTGCCAGAGTGATAAGTTATACTAGTCAGGCAGTGATAGAGTAGCAGTCTATGGTATCACCCAGGGGTGCAGTGCCCTTGGTGCATAGGAACTGAGAGGGAATGCACAGCATCTGCAGTCTTTATTCAGTCTATTGTAACTATGCTCTTTTCAAGCAGCAGGATAAAAAGATCTGTATCTGTATCTTTCTGACCCTAGTTCATTTGTATGGGCTGCTTGTTTACTGTTGCATTTTACATGAATAAGGAATGTTTGTGCTGTCATATAGATTTTTTTTTCAGTGATGTTGTTGATACATTTATTTCATCCACTTCATATTTCTTTCCTTTATTTGAGTTATGCTTAGTTTATGTGCAGCACAGGGAAGCCATCAGCTGATATATTGGCAAACACCCTCACATTAGTTTCTACAGTATGAAAAATATGCAGGGGTCAAATGTGCACAAAGAGCTCACTTTGTCACTGGAAATGGGCTGGCTTTAGAACAGTGCTGCAGGAAGTGATACATGAGAGAGAGAGTAAGAAAAGAGGGAGGGAAGCTCCATACTTCGGCCATTATCCAAAACAAGCCATGTTGTTGTGACAAGTCTGAAACATTGGTGAGGACATTGGACACCACAGCTGTAGGGAAATGCGTAGGGGCAAGACATGCAGCGCCTAACCCCCCCCCGAAAAAAGGCTGCAGTTTGACTGCAGCTTGCACTTCGACATCACGCTAGCCAGCTATGTGCTTCCCGTGAACTTGCGGAGTCCTCTCGGAGGTGTCAGCTAAATGGGACCCTTCATGAGGTTCAGATTAAAGGCTTTTCACACCATTCTATTCCAGGAGCTCGCAGGGTGCTGGAAGGGGAGGAGTGCTGAAGGATCTGGCTCCCCGCCAGCACGAGCGAGAGAGAGTGTCATTACAGATGACACGCCGAGCGCGAAGGACTGGGCAGCGCGGCGGCGGCGATCACCCGGGAGGGTCACTGTACTGTCAGCCACTTTGCGCTGCTAGCAGGCTGTCCCCCCGACGCAGCCGTGGATAAGATGCCCCAGTCACGGAGGCTAATGGAAACTAGAGAGAGAGAGAGAGCAGAGAGAGTACGGGGCTGGATTTCGGTCCTGTGAATAATATGAAAGTAACTCGGCTGCCAGTAGAGGGAGCAGTTCTGTGAACGTGTCTGTCCTGTGGGAGATTACATCATTTTTCTGAGCTCTCTTTTAAAAGTTTACAAGGGCTTTTTTTGAAAGATTAATACATGCTATTTAAAATAAATGTGTGGGTGTGGATAAGCTCTTAACAGAATGAGTTACTGTAGTATGCGCATTAACATACATACATATGTACATAAATACTGTAGATACATACAGGCATGGATGGACCAGTGGTTCTGCTGCTGTGTGTGTCTGATGGGGCAGCGCAGAGAGTGTTTGTGTTGAGTGAAAGCACAGAGCTGAGATCTCATCCTGTCAAGGATGGGTGGCTCTCAACATGGCATTTCCCGCAGTTGCTCCCGCGGGATTTGGGGGGGGGGTGCGTGTGTTCCTGTGACCCCTGGGGGAGCTGGGGCTTGAGGAGGGGTGGGGTGGCTAGGGCACTGTAACGGTGCTCCACGGGGGAGCAGCCCGCCCCCCCCCCCCCGCCCTCACTACACCCAGGCTGTAGCTCATGTTACTGTTATATCAGCCTCAGATCTGGTGCCAGGAGGACTGCCCACCGTTTACTCAATCATCTCCTGCTGGCCTAGGGATTTTGGGTGGAGGGGCTCTGAGGGCGACACCCGCTTTTCAAGCTAGCCTGAAGATTAGTGCATTGCCCTCTGAGTGTTATCACAGGGCACAGTGAAGGAGGTGAAGGCGGGGGAGGCAGAGTGGGAGGAGAAGTGGTGAAAGGTGAACCCCTCCTGAGCGCAGCCCAGACTAGACTGCATTCTGCTGCTGTGTCGTGCTGTTTCTCCAGCGACAGCCTTGGATGATGTCCGTCTTCCAGTCAGTGCCCGGAAACAAAGCGCTTGTCAGAAACGGGAGGCCAAGGAATGCCGGAGAGGGAGGCCTTCGGTGTTGGCAGTGAGAAGCAAACCCCCTCCCAACCAGAAGGAGGATGCTGCCCCCCTTACTATGAGCTCTGACTTTGAACCTGTCTTCCCTCATTGTGCTGTACAAGGTACTAACTGGCACAAACTCACTGCACCAGCCTTGAGACAAGAACTAGAGAACAAATCCTGTCCTTTTCATAAACCGAGGACTGTGTTTGGTCTGTAGCTAGGTGCACTCCATCCCCCATTAAGCTGTTGTCCTGAAGGGAAGCTCCCACACTACAGGGGTCTCATCATTACTGTCCCCTGAGGCCACCCACTGGCCTTTTGACCCACCCCCCTACCCCCCCAGGGGAGGATGTGGCAAGCCAGAACCATCGAAGAGGCAAAGATTTGAAATGTGACACCTTTGTTCTCCACAGCTGTTTGCGCTTGTAAACCCTGGCCCTCTCCGCAGCTTGGTGACTTGAAATGCTCACCCGAGGAAGTGCCGTGATTTTCATGCTCAATTATTGATGCGCCCTGAAAAGCAGTGTTTTGTGTTGTGAGCGTCGTTCAAGCTGAGGGCGTTAAATATAAATGGACTCTGTGTTGAGGCTGTGTGAGTCGAACAAGACAACCACAGTGAGCTCCCTAAAAAGTCGGTCGTTAAGTCACATACACCATGGAAAATTGGCTGTCTTCAAGTGTCTTTTATAGATCATTTGAACTGATCTTTTGATTGTTCAAAAGGTGTTGCCAACTGAGCTTTTTTGTGTCAGAATGTGCAAATTACATTTTTGGCCAACACAAAGAGGGCTTCTTTTGATCATGCTTTTTTTTTAAAGGGTCGTCCCTAAAAGCATCAGTGTTACTTTCAAAGGCCCTATTAGGCTGGCCGAAATTTCCTCAGAAAAAAACCATCTGCCCATTCTGAACGCTTGCCAGGTGACAGTTATGGTACCGAAAGGAGTCATCACAATGAACTTGTCATAGAGTTGTGTCGGAGTTGTTCTTCTTTTTAAGCACAAAGGAGCGGGCTCAGGGCACAGCAAATGTCACGTTTCTTTATAGCGGTGGCATCTCACAAAGTGGGTAATTGAGGTCTTGGAAGTGGTGACAAGTGGAAACCATTGTGGCAAATTAGCCAGATTGAGAGCGCACCTCCAGCGCTTCACCCAAGAGGGCCCGAGCATCCTGTTCTCATCCATCTTTATCCCTCCAAAGCTACGCCTTTTGATGTAATTATAACCGTCCCCGCTGCGATCGGATCCCTGCTGTTTCATTACCGGGCTACTTTCCCACAAGGGGTTTTTATTTCAAGGTGCGTTAGCGTCCTCTCTTTGGCCGTCATCCCTGGATGAGAAGACACAATCCGAAGCCTTCCATTGCCTTTCACGCATTAGTTTCAACATTTTTAATGCCAAAGCCGCTGAAGAGCCGCTAATGATACCACTTCTCACATTTAATCAAATACGCTTTGAGTGACCTTGCTGAGTGCTGAACGGCTTTAGCAAGAGCGCTAACCGCCATGCTTGCTGGTTAGTTTGGCACGGACCTTTATTAGGAGCCGCTAATACCTGCGTTGGCCCCGGGCCAGTCTGCCACCTCCAGGGTCTCTCTCCACAGAGGTTGTCTGGGCACCAGTGCGCGCCGCCAGGTTCGCCTTTATTACGCATTGACTAAAGGGAACAATTTGCATTTGCAGGGGGAAAACAAAGCCTGTTATGAATGCGTTACGATTATTTTTTTGTTGTTTGTTTTTCTGTGCAGTGCAATGCGGCCGGTCGCAAAGCAGACTCCGGGGTTTAATAAAACGTTGTGGTTTCTTTGTCTCCTGTTGCGGGCCGTGGGACAGGGTCATTACGGAGCTAACTTGCCAGCGTGAGATGTATGGGAACTTGCATTTGCAATTCCCGCTAGTTCCCCTTAAGTCATCAAGCCTGTGAGAATAATTACGCAGGTCCAATTTCCAGGAATGAAGATAAACCGGCCTATTGCAGGAGTAACCAGAGAGGAAGCCATAAGCGTTTGTGCTATTTTTCATCCATGTACACACACAGACACAGGCACACACACACACACACACAACCACGCACACATACAAGTGCACAGACTCAACTGTGAGGCTATATTGGTTTTGTTATTTCAGTCCTCTAACCAGGAAGAGTTTTCATACTCAGCGTAAAGGAGAGGAGGAAGTGAGCCAAGTGTTAGTGCAGAAAGCTTTATTAAAAAACGTGTTTACACTTTACTTTACGACGCATATAAAAAAGCTGTTGGGCGCTGGCATTGGGTCCAGCTCAGGCTCACCGCAGCCTATGGCGTCTTTAACCAGTCAGTTCAAAGAGGTTACTGACTTTCCTCAACCGCGCTTTTCAGGCCTTACTAAAATTAACAGACGTCTACCACAGGCTTATGGAAAAGACATCAGACTGCGGTCAATTTTCACCCTCGTTACGACATTTACAAGTAGGATTGAAGGGTTTTTCATGCATGGCGCTAACAAAAACTCCCCTTTTAAAGTGTGCCTTTGATGCTCGAGTTACAAATCGTCTGTAGTCGCGAATCCCTGTCTTTGTAGAGAATTGAAATCATGACACAGAGAAGGAGAAAGTTTGGTCTGTGGCAGAGAAGAGCTTGTAAAAACGAAACAAAACAAAGAGAAGAGCAAGACCTCTTTTGGCCCAACGTCTGTGTCTTGTTTTCTGTTGTTGACCTGGATCTTCTGGACAGCTTAGCCTCCTGGGTTTTGGGATGACGAGCGCTGTAGTGGTCAGTGGCCTCAGAGCCTTTCTCCCTCGCTCTTCCACAGTGTGGTTTCAGCGTCGTTTGGCATTGCTCCAGATGTCACGCACGAGTTCTCACAAAGGCATGTGGTCCCCTTGTAATGTTTGGTTCTAGCGACCCTGTGGGAAGCCTTCTGCTGAGATGTTCAGGGCTGGGTGTTGTCCCTTTGGAGTGTGCTCAGTGATTATCTGTGTTTTGGGAGTCTTTGAGTGCAATGGATTGCAATGGATGTGCATGTGTGTGTGTGTGTGTGTGTGTGTGTGTGGGGGGGGGCAAGCAAGAGGCAGAAAGCAAGAAGGTAATCCCAGCAACCCCTGCAGAAGAAGAGGGGGAATGGGAAATCTCTATAAACACAGAGAAATGTGCTCACACATCAAGGTCATTAGCACTAAGAACAGACACCACTTTGTGAAAGCAGTCATTTGCTGTCCACCTGCTGTAACCAGCATCTGCATTCCATGTTACTGAGGCCACTTTTTTATGTGTGGTAATTATATTATATTCATACACTCTCACTCTGCCTCCCAGATAAACATACACACATAAACATGTGCACCGTTTCAGAAAGATAGGCGCGATTGGGAATGGTTGCTGCAAGAGAAACAATCACAAAATAAATTGAGGCAGCTGAGACGAGTCAGGCGCCAATAAACTGTCAATTCGTGCATAATGAACGCGAACCCTAAAATCGCATGCGGGCCACTTCCCGTTTTAAGTAGACTTTGATGTATTTGGCCCCTGGGGGCCGAGCCAGCCCTTAAGGCTCTGAATGTTCACTCAGTGCTTGGGTCCCGAAATGGCCTCCGTGTTTGGGTTGGAAGTTGTGCCCCCTGGGTGCCATTGCCTCACAGAGAGTGCGTCTGTTTCTGGTGTAAGTCCGAGCAAATGGGCTGGAGGAAGCTGGCGGGGCAGGGGAGGAGAGAAGGGGTTTGGGGGTGCTTCTGCACAGACAGTGTACGAGCCACGGGGGCTCAGCTCTGTCCCCATTCCGTGGCGTGAAAGTCAGGTAACCATCATCACCACCGGCTCGAACCTGTTCCAGCCCCCTTAAAGAAGGGTACAATATGTAAATGCATGTTGAGGTGGGAAAGTAAAAAGGTTAATGGGAAAGATGGTTTTGACAGCGAAGGGATATCTCAGCATTTGATGTGGGAGAGTGTTGCTTAATTAGCGATGCTTCCTTGATGGTTTTACAGATGGAGAGATCCTGTAGGGGCAAAGAACACTGGAGAGGTGACAGCGAGTGGATGTTTTCAGAGTGCTTGAGGAAATGCCACCTACATAACATCTGACGGCTGTTTCCCAGCCCTTATCAAAGGAACTTGAAAATGTTGCATTAAAAAGTGCAAAAGAAGACGCCTATGAAATGTTCAACCTGGAATTTACTGTTATTATACAATATGTTATTTATTGGTACAGTTGTTTTATGTAATGTGCTTCTGTTTTCCCACATGCTTGGCATTTGGCAAAGCAAATTCCTTTTTGGATTGATAAAGTACTATCCTATCCTATCCTATCCTATTCTATCCTATTTTTATGGTTCAGATACATGATATTTGGTGGTTAGGGTAGCCAGTCAGACAAGAAAAATAAATCTTATTTTGCTCTGTATTTGTTAATATGTGGTGTACAGTCAGTGTGGCATGGAATACTGTGAGCACACACATACTGTGGTGGGTTGGTCAACATGAGCGTAAGGCTTCACCAGTTCTAATAGACGTTATCAATGTATTCTTCAGGGAAGCCTCTGGATCCGGCCAAGCAGCACAGCTCCATGGGTAAACTGGAACACTATGAGACAACTGTACCTTTCCTGCTGTTAAAAGGAGAGAAGAAACCAATCAGCCTCCTGCAATCTATGGTAAATGTTCACAACGTCCATACATCATTCACTCACTCACCTACTCTACCCTTCACAGTGCAAGGCCTCGGAGAGGGCAATCACAAAGATGAACTCACTGAACACAAAAGAATTCTCTTCTTGGAACACCCCCACACACACACACACACACACACACACAGACAGAAAGGTGTCAACTGATCCAATCATTTTTTTCTTAGGTCTGTTGATGGAGAACGCAATCGACAAGTGGCGAACTGTAGTCACAGCGTGTCAGGAATTCGTTTGCTGTTAAAGTCCTGTCACTTTCTCTCCAGCGCTCGATAGGGCCCTCGTCCTATAAATAACTCCGGCACTCGGGAACACGAGCAAGCCCAAGAGCTCTACTCGCTGTGAAATTTCCCCTCGTTCCCCTTCATTCATTACACAAACCGCCAGCAAATGAAACAAATATTTTTAAAAGGTTTGAAAATAGAACTGTCATAAGCAGACACAAATAAATTCAATAGTGCATGGTTATAGCAGGCATTGGGCGTACTGACCAGGTAGATGGACGACCTTGGGGGCAGGGTGGAGGGGCTTTGTGATTTAAGCAAGCGGTGTGTTTTTTTCAGTACAGCGGGAGCCAAAATCACACCTGCCAACCCACCCATACGCCTACACACACGCCTACACACACACACACACACACACACACACACACACACAGTCTGATATCCATTTTTCACTCCACCGTTTGAACTGTGTATTTGCAAGGGGTTCAAGTGCTCCTGGCGTGGAGTACAGTACAAACATCTCAGTACAAACTCAGGGTGTTAAACCTAAAATAACACAGTGAAAGCTGTGGTTGTGATGGGCTGGCTCAAAATGACCAAATCAGCACATTTTGAGCGTTTTAAATTTTACGGAAACCGTTACAAATTGGACACACATTCCGCGATGGAATCTGTGGTCCGGGGGACCGCTGTGTATGCTGGGAAATGCAATTTAGGACCGTGGAACAGCAATGCGATGTTTGAAACTCGGGACCCTCTACTGTACACTCAGAAGCAGCGCCAGGCATTGATAAAATAGGTGCAGAACACTCCCGGCAGTGCAGAAAACCCAGCAAAGTTTTCCAGGAGTCACCTCTGAGAGCACTCATTGAGAATTCATTCCTCCTGGCTAAAAGAAGCAGAGCACGAGAATGAAAAAAAAGAAGGTGTGTTTGACATGATTTTTGCAATTACATTTCAAGTTTCAGATTCCAACCTTTATGTTAGTGAGACGATAAAGGAGGCAGTGAAATACTGCATTCATTATTATCAAGTGAGTTTTATCAGGATCTCTATCAGACATAGTGTCCCCACATGTGGAGATTAGAGTGCCAAAGATGATGAATATTCAGTTTATTTTGATAATGGTTTGAGCCCCGGAGCTAACAACTGGCTAGCAGTATGTCCGACAAGTGAGTGGTTCTGAAGTCTCATGCTATGATAATGATAACAGTGGTACAGCGGTTCACATCTGAGGCCCGGCCAACTGTCAAATGATCAAACGAACAGAAAAAGAACATTTTAACCATTTCATGGACATTTTTCAGACCTGTGCAAGGGTATGGGAAAACAAAATTCTACTCTGGGACATTGTTTTGTTAAATTTGTTCATTCTGGGGCTGTTTGATTGCCAATATATGCTTCTGTATACTTGATGCTCTAAAGTTACATAAACATTTTAGGTGAAAGTGAAAGTAATAGATTTAACACTGTAATAAATAACCTTCTGGGCTGCAGTTGCTGTCAGACTGAGACATACTGCGGACTTTTGTGAACTAATCAAAACAGTTGTTACATGTCAAGGTCTCAAAGTCCCAGTAATGGGAAAGATGTGAGCAAAACTAATAATAACTCTCTTTGCTTAGTAGCAATGTAGAAAGAAAAACACATCTATAACTGCCTGGTCTCACAGTGAGCATAAGCAAAGGTCATTAAGTCCCCCGCCCAGACTGGAACCAGCAACCATGAGATTCTGAGTCCTGCTTACTTGCATCATCACACCAATGTATCTGAAATAATGAAGCAGCGAGCCAATGACACCGCTGTCATGGAAACTGCCCTGGGCCTGGGGTCACCCTTGGCCCACCCACATAAAGAGAGGAAGTTAGGCAGCGGACCGGCGCGGCCCAGCTGTGTCCGAGTCACTTCCTCTTTGGAGATTCTCATCTGACACGGACTGACTGTCTCCGCTTCGTGCTGCTACGGATGTACATTCACGTAACGTCCATTCCCTCTGCGTCCTCTGAGGACCAGCCTTAATGGACAGGGTTCGGTGTCTGCTCGCCCGTCCAGTCAACCGTGTGTCCTGGTCTGCACTGCAGTGTCTGGACTCGAGGGGACTGAGGACCTCCACGCCGCCCCTCTGTGTGTGTGTGTGTGTGTGTGTGTGTTATTTTATTTGATGTACGATCCCCTGACATCGCTTTTCCACTGTATGCACCCCTTAGCGGACACAACAGCGGAGTGCTGACAGTCCGGAGTTTGGACAAGATTAATGCCACATTGAACCCGAAATGTGAAGGTTATCCATCTGGGTTCTTGTGCTGAGAACACAGGAACAGTTGGAGTGGCCCATAAAAAACCCCTAGATACAGTATATATTAAAAAAAAGAAACAGAAAATAAATGTTCTTTGTAGTACCTGAGTATGTATTTAATGAAGTACGTTATTCAGATTGGCATTTTAATGAAGTGGTATTTGCACAAATTAGTTTGCTGAAATAATCTACCTGAGCTTTCCAAGGGTAGTCTCCACAGATTTGTATGAAAATGAATATGAATCAAGATAAATGTTAAAACATGAAAGATAAGAAGTCGGGATACAATGCACTCTTCTTCAGAACCACTGAAGTCACTTATAGAAATCAAAATGTTTACAATAAACCGATATAAAAAAAACACATAAGCATAGAATATTTTGAAAAAATTATCTTCTTGTACAAATCACTGAAATGAATCAGTCACTTATAGGATTCAAAATGTTTACAACAAGCCAAAAGAAACACTATCATCAAATATACTGAAGGAATGTTATTTGTAAAGGTAGACTGTAGTGAAACTGCAAAGGGCTCTTATCAGCACTTATCAGAAGACGTATGTCCTTAAAAGGGCTTCATGAAATGGGTACACCATGTCACCAACCTCAGTCTGTTTTGATTCCAGAGCCATCCCGCCTCCCTGAAGTTGTTGATCGAGGCTGAAAGTGAACAGCTGGTCCTAGCTCTGGAGAAAAACGAGTAAGTGCTCCTAATTCCTTTCGCTACACAAACAGGGGGCTTTGAAATGGGAATTTTTTTGGATTACAAATCGGCGACATATGCGGTGCCCAGGGCAACAGCCGGGGTCGTGGGCAAGCGCTGCGCATGCGCATCATTGATGGAGAAACCGTGTCGGCATTTGGCGGCCTTTCCAGTTCAACCTCGGTGAATGAACACCAGCATAATGGTGTACGGGCAGAAACGAGCTGGGGGGGGGGGTGGTGTACCCTTGAAGTGCTCTTCACTTTTCAAACCTTGCAGAATTTCATACGTTAGCGGAAAGGGGCGTGGTGGACATATCAGCGTACGCCACAGCAGCCGAGAAGTGAATTCTCAGGTCGAACCCAGACAGAATCCCGCTGTGTGGTGCTCGGGAAACGGACCACGTTTATGTAAAATACTCAGCGAGGCGAACAGCCCCAGAGAGGGCTTTGCTCCATATCCTTTGCAGCTCGCAGTGGGGTTGTATAAAAGGCCAGCTTGAACATTACACGCAGACATGATACCAGCCTCTCGTAGGTTCTGCGGGCAAGCTTTTCCCCGTGCCCCCTAACTGGAGGACCAGAGGCCCCGGAAAGTGTGGGCAGTGAAACAGACACCCGTGGTGACAATTGCACTGGAGAATACCCCCCCCCACCCACCCCAACTGTTTCCCGAGCTCTGGTTTCACAGCAAAGCCACCACCAGTCATGCCATTAAGGCATAAGCACTCTTTGACGAGGGTCGCCCCCCTGCTGACAGGGGCTTGGCAAACGAGAAATTACCGGGCCAAAGCCCCAAAAGCTGCCGTCCCCACCTCTACCCCTCCCACGCGTTCTTGCTGCCATTTATGCCGCTGACAGGGGTGGGTCGTTGTTGGACATTACCCAGCATGTTCTCTGAGCCTTTTGGAACCTTGGGAGATGTGACACTCAAACCAAGGTAGTGGGATTGTAAAAGCCAGAAACATGTGGTGAGTAGTAAAGCTCTTCTGAGCAGCGGAACAAATTACTTTGAGTCTCATAAAACATGCTATAAATACACATGCCTGATGTTTAAATTGCGTTGAAGGACTGGTCAGATTCCTGCCCTCATTTTCCTTGACCTTGACTTTCCTTTTCCTTGACTTCCTTTCCTGCATCAATTCAAAATGATGGTGCAAATTCAAGCCTATTGCAGTTGTCTGTGCTACTCCCACACTGTCAGCACATGTACTGAAGGTCCTCAGTATTGAATGTTATTCTGTGATGCATTTCAGCTTTATCTCAGAATGGTATCAGGTCACGCTGAAGAGGATGGCAGTGGGGGTGGGGAGGGAGGCAGGGGGTGCACCCCACTGGGGTGTCATATGTCTCCCAAGAGGCTGACCACAAAAGATTTGGCTAAGTGCACAAGGAGGGGTGCAGATTTTAGCCAACTAAGGAACGCACCCTTTTGCCATCACCAGTCCTCAAGACGACAAGAAAATTGTCTCCAGCCAAGGGAAAAAAAGATGACCAAATTTAATTGAGAAACCAGCACATTCTGCACACAACCATCTGGTCAGGGCCCTGGCCAAAGCAGTATGAACAAACGGCTCCATTTGGCAGGGGAAGACCCGGCATCAGGAGAGCAACCCTGTGTGAAATCAATACCCAAGCAAGGGCTTGACTCCGCTGAGCCCGAGGCTGACAATCTGAAATGCATTACATTTACAGTCCTCGGGATTTGTCTTTGAAAGTAGTGGCAGTAGTGCCCAGTTCTGATCCCCCCCCCCCCTCTCTATTTCTCAATATTTGACCCCCAAGAAAGCAGACAGGGAAGTCTCTTTTTTCAGCTGTTCTTTCTTCCTCCTGAGCCAGTAATTTTTACCTGCACTGCAGATTGAGAAATGAGGTGAAGAGGTTGGCTCTGTTGTTACATTTCCAAGTTTGCACTTGGGTTTTGGAGAGAACTCTGAGTGTTTTTTTCCCTAAATGTCAGTGGAATTACTGTATGAGTGCCCTCCTTCTCCAAAGGAAAAAAGGATAGTGTAATCACTGTAATGCGTGTGTAGGTCGGCCTGTACACATCCACGAAGGCTTGTGTGATGCAACTGCCTGCGTAAACAATCACTTGTTGTGTCCCGGCAATCAATGAGAAAGCTTTTAGCCGCGGGCTGCAGGAGCTTGGGAACAAAGCCTGTGTCTGCCATTCGCCCTTTTTCCCTGTGCACCTTCAAGTATGCCCTTGCTGTTCAGAAGCCTTAGCTTCACGGAGCTAACCTGGCATGCCGTTTTGCTCATGTCAGTCGACCCGTTTGATCTGATTACCCTGCGGAGATCGACATGAGATCACAGCCGGGGAGGGGGCAATTTTTTTACGACAGGGCCCAAACGAACCGAGCCGAGAGCGGGATCTAATAGCTCCGCCTGACCGCCTGACCGCCAGAACAGCGCAGAATTCATCCGTCAAGGTGCAATCATACATATTAAATAGAAATGTTGCTGCTTTTCATTCAAAATGCTATGCCCTCCAGTGTTTAAAAATAGTTCGCCTTCCGATGGGTATTCAGTGCGCTATTTGCTGGCAGATTTGTCATGGTTACTCATTACTCATAGATGTGATGAGTGTAAACAACATGATTGTCAGAGTTTTAAAATGCATCCGACACCCCACAATCATCCTGATTAGCAAAACCCTGGCCATTCAATGACCTAGCTGGGCAAATACAGTATGTAGAGGATGAACAAATCCAGCAATCAAAAATATATGTCATTTATTTAATGTTAAATACATGATGTGATAACATGTCTTAAGCTCAGGAGAGGTTGGTGAAGGTCCTTGCATGGGTACTAGGACTACGATACCAGGATAAAGAGTTATTTAAAATGGACTAGAAATAATACTTCATTTGAAATAAAGTCCCACAAACTTCCCTGGAAGGACTTTTTAAAAATATTTTTTGAGTAGAAATCCCACGATGAGTGAAGTGTGGGTAAACCTCAGACGGCCCAGGCAGTGAACCCAAGAGAGCGGCCGCTGCACTGGAGCGGAGGCGGGGGTGGGGGGTGGGGGGGGGTGTATGGGTATGCCAGAGCCAGGAGTGACATGTGGAGAGAGAAGTGCCTGAGAATAGGACCAGAGTGGAGATTCTTGGCAGGCGGGCCCGCGAGCCCTGATGAAGACCAGTTGTGCAAACACGGCCAAAAACACTGGAGGAAAAAAAAGAAGAGAAAAAACATTGTCAACCAAAATGATAAAAAAATTAAAACCATGAATCTGGCCCTTCTTTCTGGTCAGCAAATGTCGTATTTCAGCAAAATAACATTTCCGGTTACAGAGAAGGGAAGACGTCTTTTATGGTTGACATGGAGGATATGGCGTGTGCCTGTTTGAAGTAAAACATTTATGGACAGGAGGTTGACCCTGCCCTCTTGCTCATGCAAACACTGTTATGATGAACATCTGTGAACATGCCCTTCCATACGCTGACATTTAACAGCGTAAAAACTTTGCCTCCTTCAATACCGTCTGACTTCACTCTAACGTTATGAGGTATGATAGAAGGGCAACTAATATTGGAAGCAGTGTAGCTGGAAAAAAAGCCTATTAGGTGCATGTGTGTTGTTGGCCTTTTATGGGGCAGGGTAAGTGAGTGTATCCACATGATTGATTCCACATGTGCAAAGGAGGAGACGAGTACAGTTGATGACTAAGATGTCCCTGTGGGTATGGTGTATAAGTTATTAATTTCAGTGTACACACAGGCACGTACAGACTAATAGTTTGTCCCATGCATATAATGCCTGTGCAGTGCCAGGTTCAGACCCAGGTGGCTGGGGCCATGAAGGCGGGGTTTGGCCCCAGATCTCAACACGTGTCAGCTTTAGCAACTGCATTTAACCCCTCCAAGGGGAGTCAGCTACTCCCTGCATTGGCACCATGCTGTCTCTCCTCTTACGGGTCAAGTGGGCATTGGTACTGCGGTCCTGGAACGCTGTATGAAAAAGCCTTTATGTTCTGCAGGGGAACCCCAGCTGGGTTCTCGGTAAAGGAGTCCTTTTTTCGTGATCGATCAAAATGTCAAACCCCTGCCATCCCCCAAACCCTGCAGGCAGTTACCGAGGGACAAAGTGTTGAGCAGTGATGATCGAGGCCTGAAGTCCCAGGGCTAACTCCCCAGGTTTGAAGAAGGTGTTCTGTGAAAAACAGAGGCACTTGCAGGGGTGCGCCTTCTAGGGCAAGCAGCAGGTTAACACCCCCCCTCCCTAGCTCCCTCCCTAGCTCCCCCCAAGAATGTGTGGAGCGACTGCGTGTTCGGAAACTTTTCCGACTGGAGCGGCGGCGGCGGCGTCTCAGGACGTGACTCGGGAATGAAATTGCTTTAGCGTGTTTCACTGAAGGCGGCCCGCTGCATTCGGGGTGCCTTGCGCGCGTGGGCGTGTCCCAGAGCTGTGTGCACACCCTGCATCAGTGCTTCGCCACCCGTGCCGCCAGTAATGCCTGTCAGGTCGGGACCTTTTCTGCCCTGTTAAAGCATGACATCTTTTTTAAAAAAAAGAGGCCGCAATGTACAAGGATGTAAGTCCATATCAGGGCTTTTTTTTAGTATAACACATTCAAAGCACCTCTGGTACAGTACAATCAGGTGAACGCATGCACATTTTTTTACAATAACCCAACCAAAAGGGTTGAGTTCTGTGTGGCACTGATGCATTGAATTCTGGGAAATGTTCACTGACTGAAGACAGAGCGCAGTGGAAGATTTCCAAAACTGAAACTGTTAAGCCAGTATAGCAGAGACCAGTGTTGTGCTGGAAAACACAGCTCCTGATTCTTGATTCAGTAGTCCTGTCTGTTTTCTATTTGTTGGAATCTGGGTTAATGTTAAAAATGCATGTTGTATTTATAGGGTGCGGTGCAGCTCCTTGCTTCCCTTAGAAACATATTGTTCCCATGAATGTCTAATCCCCCCTGCAAACTGAACCTTTGCCCAAGGTACACAATCTTCTCCTGGCAGTCTCCTGTGTAGCACTGGGGGTAGGAATAACCGCAAGATTCACCTGGACAGGATATATTAATCTGGTTTTATGAGATACTCTGTGTGAGATGTTTATCTTAAAGAAACGGTGTCTTTCTTTAATTGCCCTATGATTGTGAGGAAGTGTCCTCAGATGCTAGATTTTTAACGCAACAGTCCTGAAAGGTCAAAATACTCATAATTTTGGTAGACAGTTGGTGTGTGTGTATTGGTGATGTATGTTGCCTGATTTAAAATAGGTGGGTTCCTCACAGAGTAAGACTTCCATGTGTTTGGAATGAGAGGGTTTTTCTCCACAGCAAAATTCTCTAGGTCTCCTCATGAAATCGAGCCAAACATAACTTTGTGTCTCTTAACGCTCACAAGAAAGTAACTTCCAGCGTCTCCCTCAAGGCGTAGTGCACGCTGGTAAATGTTAATCTTAATGTTATGACATAGAATAGAGTAGACTAGACTACACTAAAATATAATAGAACATAATAAAATATAATTGGACTTTATTGATTCCTACAAGGGAGGAACAATAGCAGTGCACAGTATGTGTATGTTGGAGCACAGCAGTCAGAGCGTGTGTGTATATGTGTGTGTGTGTATGGTGTATAAACTGATGTCTGTCACACTTTCTTCTCCATTCTACTCATTTATCTATGATACAAGAAAGCAGCCATTTTTAAAGGTGAAGCATCCATTATACTGCTCAGCAGATATCTCATTTAGCCTACCACACCAACGGTTTTGTTTCATGTACCATGACTCATTTGGTTAGCAAACATGAAAAACAGGATGTTTCCATGTCGGTTGTTCATATCATTGTTCAGTATTCAAAGACCAGGAGCAAAGTTAAACAACTGCTGCAAAGACAGCCAGCTGTCCCTACGGTAATGACTTACAAGCGGTTTGGACCGAAGGCCGCCTGACGTCTCTTAGATCTGACGTTTCTCACAGACAGCTGGCCGGAGCTGTGACGTCCGCTCCCTCGGCCGCTCAGTCATTGTCTCTTGAAAGGATGACCAGGCTCTGATATCTGCCGGGGGGGGGGCGGGGGGGATCAGAAACGTCAGGCCTGAGATACGAGGCCTGGCGCAGCAGCGGCTACTCTCGGCCCCCCGTTCATCCTGCCAGAGCGCATTATCTGTTTCCTCCATTGACCTGCTAACCGCGGAGACAGCGGTAATGGGCAGATCAGCAGCTGTCAAACAGCTCCTCTCGAGCATGGCCGATGATGGCCGGGCCCTGTTTCTAGGCAGACTAAACAAACAGCACTGTGCCCTCTGACCTCCCAGGCCGCGATAAGCCAGAGATGGGAGGACAGACGCTCTGCAGAGCCGCACTACTCCACTGACCCGGGACTCCCTCGCTAAGCGGGAGTGTCCTGTTTCTCTCTGTGCTGACCCCAGCGCAGCCTGCTCTCCCTCAGTGGCCAGGGGCAGAGGTGGCGGGCAGGTCTGAGATCATTTGGGGCGTGGGGGGTGGTTTATGTGGGGATGTCGCTCTATTTACCAAGCCCTCTGCGCTCCTGTTTCTTGTCAGCTCGTTAGCGAAGCGCAGGGGAAGATCTGAGGGGGTTTGCAGTGAAAGAGGACACTGGAAAGCGTGCACTTTCTCCTCTGTGAAGAGATACAGAACCCCCCCCCCCACGCCTCCGCCCAGCCTTCAGCTCTCCCTTCATAGGGGTTTACTTTCACACAGAATTACTCTCACACAGCAGCTCCAATTATTTCCCGGCTTAGAGCAGTAATTAATAAGGTGGCCTGCGCTCATCGGCATTCTCTCTCAATTAGAGAGGCCCGGTAAAAAAGCTGAGTGCCCTTGGAAAGGCTCTCTGCTTGGACGCAGAAGAGAGAGAGAGAGAGAGCTCGTCCACGGTGTTGTCCAGAGTCCAGGGTAGAGCTTGCGCGCGCGTGTGTGTGTTCCACTGCCCGGAAGGCATACGGCCAGGCCCACGACTGACTGAGTGTCAGTGCCAGAGATCCCCCCCTCTCTCTTCCCCCCTCAAGCCCCCAGCCCCAAGCCCCCAGCCCATTCTGGTGTCCAGGTTGGAGGGCTTCTCCACGCTGAGACCTTTTCCAGATGGGGAACCACGGGGCCGGGGGACCAGCTGCTAGAGACATCTCTCGGCCTCCGCCGTGGACTGATTGGAAGGCCATTTGGAAACGTGGAATACCTACAATGCTCCAAAGCTTTTTTTTTTTGGCCTGTAGGTTGTCTGCCAGCTTCAGAGAAGTCAGGAGAAGCCAGCCCCCCGAAATTTTCTTGGAGAGAGACTTCCACGTTTTCCCCCCCGCAAAAGACCGGACCGTGACAGAAACGCTGCTCGTCCCTTCCGTTTGAGGAATCGTTGAAACAGACAGCCCCCCAACCCCCCCCCCCCCCCCCCCCCCCCCACCCGTCCATCTGAGGTTTTTAACCTTATGTGTGTGGGTCACCTGTCAGGGGCGTTACGCTGTGGAGTGATGCATTACGTGTGCATCACCGAGCCCCTGCTTGTTCTTTGACGCGTTACGTGAAACAAATGTCTCGAAATGAGAACAGTCAGCTAACAATGTCAAGGCCTTCCTGTTTCGGCAAAAACTTGTGTTTCTCTCAGAAGAGTCCACTGATAGATCTGGTGCTGCAAAACAAAGAGGAGAAAAAGAAAAAAGTTGCAAAGAAAGCAAAGCATATGTGATATTCAGGGTGCTCTTTGTGTGTGTGTGTGTGTGTGTGTGTGTATGTGTGTGTGTATGTGTGTACGTGCGCGCTCGTGCGTGTTTTCCGAGACCTTATAAGAACTTAAATGTTAATGAGGCACCATGTTCAAATTTATCTGCAAGATCATTTATCAAAAAGAATGCAAAACATATTCCAGACCGTGAGGGAGTGTGTCTGTGTCTGTTTCTTCCTTGTTCCTCTCAGAACCTATAATTCTTGCCGATTCATCACCAGGTTGCAGATATTAGTTTTGGAAAGAAACCGCCATACATTATAATGTAGAATATTTGGAATCTTTCTTGCCGGTTAATAACCGTAGGGTACGTCTTGCGAGTATGTTTTTTTTTCATTATCAGGGAACCAGATAGAAGTGCTGAAGAGGTGAGGGCTCTGCCAGCATCTAAAGATCATCACAAATGAAGCAGCGAGTATGAGTGCCCCTTACAAGCTGCTGAGCCTTATATCCGACACTTACGTAAATAGGTGGCTGGGTAATTGGTTGAAGGCAAAGTGATGACATTTGAATCTCACTGTTGTTGCCAAGGAGAATCGCCTGGGAAAAAAAAGTGCTGGAGCAAAATATGTGAGCATCTCTGTTCGGATGACTTGACGCAAGTGTTTCTTTGGGGATGCAGGGCAGATGCTCTCTGAAGCGCGGTCTGTTTCCTCAAGGACGGAGTTCTGTCTGGGCCACCGTTTTTGTGTCACCCTGGGACATTTCCAGACGTTTTTTCTTTCCCCCTCAATTCTGACGTCCAAGTCGCTGTCTGTTTTTGAAAAACCCCTGACGTGAGGAAACAGGAAAACAGCTAAATCTCAGAGCGGAGACGTATTTCTGAGGCTGCTGATTGCACGCGCGGCTTTCCACTGTCTGAAAGATAGGTCCATTTGGACCGCGTGCGGGTTGGTGTCTCCCTCTCGGAGTTCTCTGCCTTCCTCTTCCACTTCCTGTTCCCGCAATTCCGTTGTGCTGAACTTGGTGAACCCCACTGTTCAAGGCTGGTGGCTGAACCAGGAAGCTCATCATTGTGATCTCCCAGATGCAAGTAGACAAGCAGGAAGGAAAAGGAAACACATCTGCAAATAAAAGGAAAATCAAATTCAGCAGAACAAGCTGGCTGGCGTTGCTAAAAATTCCAGGGGATAGCAGCTCTTCTTTAGAAAAGGGCACCCCTGCAATAGTTGTTACATCAGTGAATATTAAGATACTGTCCTTTTGTTTGCCTGTTAAGTGGGTGCAAATGAAAACTCTGAGTCGACCACGCAAAGCCGTTGTCTTTGCCAATGCACAAGGTACGATTCAAAGGGAATTCTATTTAAGGGTTCCTGGGATGCCACTAAATTTGCTTTGAAGTAATGCATTAAATTGAAATGATGCAGTTGGAAAACACAAAACACAAACAAGGCTCATTTTCAGACTCATTGGGGTAGCAGATGTTTCTGCCCAAGCCCCATCATTGTTAAGTGGCTCTCTGTGGGAAAATCCTCACAGCTCTGGATAAGAGAGCGTGCTGGGAGGACTCTCAGGGCAGTGACAACAGATAGATGGACTGCCAGAGACATGAAATGAGGAGTGAGAGGAAGACTGATGGGTGGAGGGAGAGGGAGGGGTGCGGGTAAGCAGGTCACACTGGTGTCAGCATTCGTTTGTATGTGTGTTTTGGGGGGGGGCATTGGTGTTGCTCCTGTTCTGCTGCCTCTCATGCTCTGACTTCCTGGCTCGGATGTCGATGAGGGAGCGTGGCTCAGAGGTGAGGGGTGACTGTGTAATTTGGTGACCCCGCCTGCTCTTCCTGACGGGAGCTGGGATCCGGAAGGGCGCGGGAGGGCATGGACCCCCACCCCCGCATCACTCCTCACTCTCACCTCATCCCTGTGGTGACAGGGGACAGTGGGCGGGGGGGGGGGGGGGGGGGGAGCATTCGTCACCGAGTCACCTTGCCAAGGAAAACAGCGCATGGCCTGGCCGGAGGCACCGGCTATGGATTGTGGGGATTGTGGGGGGGGGGGGGGTGCTGCTCAGACGTGGGCCTCAGGGAACCAACAGCCTTATGAATGACACAGTTCTCATAGTCATTCCAGGGCGTCTGGGGAAGGGCAGGAGCAGGTCTGTGGAGATGAGGGCTGAGCAGGAGAACTGCCTGTCTCTGCAAGAGCCGAGAAAATAAACTACATTCAGTGATTAAAAAATACATAGAAAAAATTCTCATTTCCTCTGTCATCTTAAGTGTTTTTGAGTGCATAGAGACAGACAGCTGAGGAACAGATTACTTTAGAGATACTGAATTCAGCCATATCTTGGTAAAAAGCACCATGATGTACTCCGTCTAGCCCTGTTTGTTGGCGCAATCCATCATTACCTGCCATAAAAGAGGACAGTGCTCCCTTCTCCAGCCTCAGCACATGTGCAGACGATTGTCAGATTTCACCTGAGTAAAAGGCATTAATGCAGCTCCTCCTGGCCTACAAAGAGCACATCACTGTAGAGAAAGCAGAAAGCTGCATCCTCGCCCACGCTTATGGTGTAACAGGGTGAGGAATGTTAGCTTTGTCAGGGAATCAACACAGCTGCGGTGACTGGGGTGGCTGGAGAATGTGGAGGAAGAGAAACCTGGCGTGTTGGAAGTCTGACTGCAGAGAAACTGAAACCATGCATTTTAGAGGCCACTAAAAAAAAGAGGACACGCACGTTAGAGGCTGTCCAGTAAAAGAGACCATGCGAATGAGAGACTGTCAAACAGGAGAGAAAGCACACATCAGAGATTGTCCAGGAAGAAGGAACACCAAAGCTAGAGACTGTTAAGGGAGAGAAACCAGGTGTGTTGGAGGTCTGACTGGACAGACTGCAGAGAATCCAGAACTGTGCATATTAGAGACTGCTGAAGAAGAGTCCATACCTGTAAGGGACTGTCCAGGAAGAGAGACCACACAAATTATTGACTGTTGAGGAAGAGGGACCGCTCACACCAGAGACTGCTGAAGAAAAGAGGCCGTGTTCTCTAGAGACTGTCCAGTAAGAGAGACCATGCACATCAGAAACTGCTGAAGAGGAGAGGCCATGCACATTAGAGACTGTCCAGGAAGAGAGATCACTCAAATTAGACACTGTTGAGGAAGAGAGACTGCTCACACCAGAGAGTGCCAAAGAGGAGAGGCCATGCCAGGCCGTGCCGGAGGTTGTTGAGAAATTGCGAGTGCACAAACATTTGGGAGATGGGCTGTTTCCATTTAAACTCGAGCTTTATTTATTATAATTCGACGCTGTCACATCCCCATCACAGCCCTCACTCAACATCCTTTCTTCCCAGCACTCGTTGTTCGGCCTTTTCTCAGGGCAGAGGAAGTATACACAAGTGTTCACTGGGTTCACAAACTGCGGCCCCACTGATGTGGCTCCGGAGTGAGCCAGAAACCTTGAGACAGGATATTTGAGAGGAACCAAGAGACAGAAACCCGCTTGCCAATATGGAAACAATCTGACAAAAAAAAAAAAAAACTGAAGGGAGAAATTTGCATTCAGGTCTTAATTGTTTGATTTCCCTCAAGACACACAGAGCTGAAGAGTCTAGCAGAACAATGAAGGAGGCATGCTGCATAGCAGACAGGTTAAATTAATTGGGGGGATGTTTTTATGCATATGTTTATTGTGTTAAAAGAATAATGGGGTTTACTGCTTGTTCCCCAGTCTCTCATTAGTTCCAGTAAGAAATTGTTATGAATATAGATGCTGCAGAATTGTGCTCTGGGGTCAATTCACGCGAATTAGAGAAATTTGCATTAATAGGAAACCTCAAAGGATTCCTCCAATAACTGCGTGTCAACGTGGCCATGCCGAAAATTACAGGTTCAGCATAACTTCATCGTAACTCCAGACTTCGTTGCAAGCTGCAAAGCAAGGTCGGGTACAAATGCTTACGTGCTGGTGAGAACCATTAGGGTCAACGTGACTGGGCTTTAGGTAGACTGTCCCTTGAAGCGCTAGCTCAGTTTTTCCATTTTTCCCCATTGCTCTAGACGTCACCCTACAGAGATAGCGTTTGAGTAAACGGCCCCTTAAATGATGCATACAGTGTTTCCAGTCTCAAAAAGAGGGAAAAAATATGACACAACATGGCAGGATGGCGGTGGAAATTTCTTTTCACCGGTGAAAATACGTGAATAAAACATAAATGTCACATTTGTCATGGTGTCAGCCCCCAGCTCCGCAGCCCCCCACAGTCTAGGTATGTCACGTAACAAGGCAATAACTGATTGCCTCCTTGAAGAAGCATTAATCACGAGCCTCCATCTTTATCCAGGTGTGGGACACATCTCATTACACAGAGCACTGTGGACAACAATTCAGTGGAGTTTATTACCAAAACGACACGGAGTAGGTAGAGTACCCTGTGGGAACGGGAAGGAGTGCCCCAGCGCAGCAAAAACGGGATTAGGGAAAACGTGCTTTGTGGGAATTCGGTCCTTGGCTTGCTGTGTAACGAGTTGCCTCAGCTAACCATTTCAGAACGCCCTTGTTGGCCTGCACTACAAAAAGGGAACTTGGAAAAGCAGTAAAGATTTTTATTCCTTTTATTATTTTGATTCCATATGCTGTTATTAGTGGTGCAATGCGATAAAATGTTATAAATCTTTATGAACTTGGCTTGTTAAGCGTTAGCATCTGTGCTGCAGTGCAAGAGCAATGTTGATTAGATGAATAATCTCAGACTTATCCAAAAGATCTGTGGTCTTAGAGGCGATAGAAAGCACCTTTGATTTGTTGCATGCGATTTGTGAGATTTTCCCTAATATCACCAGCAGGAAAGATAAAAAATATGAAGGAAAAGTCAGGGTCAGGGCTTCACCTTCCCTTGACCTCTGAACATGTTTGACCTTCACATAAAGGTCAGCTCTTTTGCAAAATGTTTGCACTCATGTCACACCCATTGGTGCTCAGCTGTGTTCTGTATTTGACGTTTGCCTCAAGGGACTTCTCAGCAGAGTCACGGTGACATCATAAACAGGTGCCAAAATGTTTTAATTGGCCAAATTCAATACGTAAGGGAAAAAGAAATGAAGAATCAAAACACTTGCGGTGTTCACATGCGCTTAATGGTCGTTCGGTAACATTACATATTTGCATGTAGATGTCATTGAGGTCGACAAAACAGAGCTGGCGAAGCAGTACAGTCCCTGGACATTATCTCACACCATGTACACGACAAGTTGACCTCATGTTTATGAGGGACAGCTTTAGCTGGACACAAGTGGTCGAAGACCTCTGCCTTTATTTTTGATGGCCAGTCATGACCTCTTAAGAGACAGCATGACATTACGTTGTTTAGTCTGGCATCTTATCCGCGTTTTCGGTCTGGGGCTTGTTTAATAGCATTAAAGTTTTACGACTTTGTGGACCGGCGGGAGCGGGACCGTCAACCCCCTCTCCTGCTGCGGTTCCAGAGGGGCCAGCAGTCTTTATGAACTCTTCGGGTTATTATTAGCTGTTCTTCTGCGTGTCCTGCTCACGCTGCGATTCCAAGAAAGTTTACTGTACTGGCGTTTAGGCCAGCCAGAGCCCGGGGTTCTGACAGCACTGGAAGTGAGCTCTGTTTGTGTGCGGCGTTGCGGTGGCAGCTCTGTCCTGTAACTACATCCTCTTTACCTGGACGGGCTGCTCGTTTAAAGTCACGGGGCATGACTCTGATAGACCTTTAATCATTCAGCACTGTAGCTTGTTATATAACGGAACCCCCCCCCCCCCGCTGATTATTGCATATGTGGTTTTAATAATGACGCCTATAAAAGTAGGTCTGTCGGCTCATTAACTTGCATTCTGGTTCAGTGAAAGGTGGGAAATCATTGTGGGGGGAAAATTGGGTTTGCAGACATTGCCACCATATTTGCAGTCATGAGCCACGAACCCAGTTCGTCACACCCGCGGACAAACACGCTCCCACACGTGCACGCACACATGTGCACGCACACGCGCACCAACACAGGCTCATACATCCAGAAGAACAGTCCCAACATACAACAACAGTGTGTCTGCACAAGTGCCCAGTAAAGAGATCATTTCGTAACACGCGCCTCTTGCCACAGGTCCTTATGCTCTGGATGGTGTGTTTTCCTCACAGAAGAAAGTTTTTTTAAATTTTACTTCTTCTTTAGCAGAGTTACGTCAAGCTGTAAAAGAAGACCAGGGTCTATCTAAACACCTTGCTAAGCTGCGTCACAGACAGCTTTTTATATCTGAAATACCATTAGGTATGTTTTATTTAGCATGGGAGAGAGGAGAGCACTCTATGACTCACCAGGTGGCCTAGATGGGAGTTGTACGCATGCTCACCAACCACCATACCTTACTAAAACCACTGTACACTGCGGTACATCTAGGAAGAGTTTACACTTGAAAGAGACCGTGGGAGTCTGACAGCTTGAAGAGAGAGATTCTGATCTTGTTACAGTGTTTAGAGGCTAGAGAGGTTGAAAGGAGACATCTTGAATGCATTAGTCCATCCTTAAATGACCCCCATCTTTCCATACGTTCAGTGGCTGCCTTTCTCATCTGCTATTTTTGACTCCCTCGGCACCACAACTAAAACTTGCACATTCAGCTATATCCTTGAGAACATTTAGATATAGGTGTATCATGCATCACTGAATTTGCCCAAGGGTACAAGAGCAATGGGGGAATTGAACCAGCAACCTCTTGGCCCTCAGTCCTGCTCCTTACCACTACTGCTCCACACTGCTGTCAGCCAGACTGAATACATGCCCTAAATTGACTTAAAGTTCTGCTGCATCTTTCCTGTTATTAATACTGTATTACAGATACTGCTGCCTGACATCATTAATGACAATGTATTTTAAAAAAAAAACAGGGCAGCTCATGCTAATTTTACATCACACACCCTGTAATACATAAATACAGCTAAGGTTTTTAACACTATAACAATTACAGCAAAGAACACTATTCAAAGGCACACCGGCAGCATGTGCCCTGCTGTCTTTAAAAAACACACACACACACATTTCTTTCTATTTAATCTGACTATGATGATTTGACTTTGTGGGGACTATAATAGTGTGTCATCCAATTCTGCCGTATTGCACTCTGGTATCTACACATGCATCAACAGAGGAGGAAGAGGGAGAGTGATAGAAAATAAATGAGTGTCTGAGAGAGAGAAGTGGAGATGGGGAAACGGAAAGAATGTGAGACAGGAAGAAAGAGTGACGAGGGAGGCAGGGAGAGAGGGAAGGATAGTGTGTGGGAGAGGAGACGCGCAGAGAAAGACAGAGTTAGAGCTCTGAGGCAGAGGTAGGTCACTGGGAAAAGAGCATCTCTTTGACAGGGCTCAGTGCACGTGTTAGGCCCAAGCACTTGCCAGGCCTAAGAGCCGGTTTCCCCTCCGTGCCGGCACTGCCGTCCAATCCAAACACTGAGAGCAGAAGCTAAACAAACCCAACGACAGAGGACCCATCTGGACTCTCCCCCCCCTTCCCTCCAGAGCCCTTTCCACAGATGGCAGGGAATGGGTGTGCTGGGGGGGATGTGGGTGGAGGGGCGAGGCTGGGGCGGGGGGTTATCCCTCCGAAGTCCGCTCCCGGCCGTGTCATTTCAGCTCCCACCCCTCGCTTCTGGCCCAAGCGCTCATGGACTTCGCCCCTCTCTGACGGCTCTCTGCTTTTCTCTTTCACCTCTTACCTAATTCTGTTTTCTCTTGCATTTAATCCAGGGCATTTCATGATACCAAACCACAACAGTGCTTTGTCTTCATTGTAAGAGTTAGTAAAGGTCTGTTTGAAAAAAAAAAAAAAATTGAACTTTCTAAAGCCGAAGTAACTCATTCACTTCATGTTAGACTTGCAACTATTAAAGTCTACAGCAGTGTAATTTACTGTGTGGCTGTCGTATCCCCTTAGTTATGCATACTTTTTAAGTGAGCATGGATAGGGCATGATTTAGACTAAAGAGAAGTTACTAGAGTAATTTTGCATATTTTGTATATTTGTGCATTTTATCTGTGCCTGTGCGTATTCAGCTCTTATTACTGTCACTAACGTGTGAAAAGTCCCTCGGTAGTGTTACAGTAGCTGCTGGGGAGAGATCAGCAGCTTAGTCTCCTGTCCAAAGATCAGTGATAGCCTAATCAGTGTAGAGATGAGCAACAGGCCGAGCCACTGTTCCCTGTTCTCCTGTAGCCAAAATCAGAACACCTCATTCCAACTGAGACTGTGCTTCCTAATTCCAGTTTAGTGAGCCATTATAAACTGGTATCAGTCACAGAGCCATAATAATTGATATCATGTGCATTTGACCTTCATTATCAATCAGAGATGAGTGCATAAGCTTCTGTACACTGTGGCACTTTACGTATTGATTTTGTGGGTTTGCTCTGGTTTAATGAGATCTTCCTTAGCATGCCACTCAGACCACCACTGTCACAGTTACCACTGCAGGGAGATGGAGAGATCCCCCAAAAAACAGTGTCATACAGAGGGACAAAGTCTCAGTGCGGAAAGTGCCGGAAGATCAGGCGTGACCCGATTTTGAGTCTGCATATCCATCGCCCCATCCTTAATAAGATGGGCACGGTTACAGCGCAGCTGACCGGTCCACTGCAGAGCCAAGACACTGAAAATCATTTTCCAACTCTCTGAGTGTCTTTTTTTTCCGCTCCCCTTCGTCTCCTTTTCTTGGCTGCACATTTCTCTGAGGTCTCAAACAAAACGCGGCTGGGGTAAAAACTCGGCTGAACCCGAGATCAGCTTGGGGGCGCAGCCGCTTGTGTAAATGAAATTAGACCCGTTAGCCATAGCTGTGTTCTCTCTGTTTTGTTCATCCCTTCGCCTGCCTTATCTAATGGCACCCGAGGAGAAGTAATGACTATGTTTACGACAGGCTCAGAGAGGGACTGACTCAGACAGTTTAGAGGAGGCAATATTGCGCGTCTCCGGGCCCAGGAGAGCTCAATGGAGTCACAAGGGTTATGAAATTATAAAAAAAAATAAAACGAACTTGAAAGGAATGTTGTTGAAACAGCACTGGCCCTTTCCAACCCTGGATGGGTTTCTGTAAATGTGTACTGTGGAAGCTGTGTTTATCAACCTTCGGAGACCCAGTTGCAATGGAGCCAACAAAACAGAAGTGTATGGAAAAGCAATAGTCTGGGAGCTTCAAGGAAACACGAGAGCATCGCTCTTCAGTGCTCTGTCCATAATTTCATTTGCGATCATTCTTTTTCTTACAAAAAGTAGAAGCAAACATGCTTTGGCTTTTTGAAATAAGGCATATGGACGGCATCTGGACAGTTACAGATGAAATATTCTGACTCCAGTGATCCGTGCTGCTCGTGCACAGGAAGGCAGTCTGAGGGCTCAAAACATGAATAAACTGTCAGCTTCTCTTTGGTGCTCGGGTTGCTGGGAGTTTTAAAGCGATTCCTCAACGTGTTTTGTTAATGTTCGGAAACGCTCATTATCGCCTCGAATGATCACAAATACAGATTGAGTTAGTTCTCACCAATTTTAAGGCATTCACTCTGCGAATTACTTGCGCAGAAATACATCTTGCTGAGTCTTCACGAATACAAGCCCGGAAAATTCTCCACATTATGGGGACTCGCCTCGATTGAAATAGTGTAAAAGGTTGTGAAAAGCACATAGAGGATGGGAGGATGGGAGGGTGGGGGTGGTGGTATGGTGCGCTATGGTGTTTCTCTCACTCCGACTGGCAAATTGGTCTTGACCTATTTTC